>NW_028321893.1:7327196-7630227 GCF_036245765.1 Copidosoma floridanum
GTAGTAAAGATAATGTTTGCACAGTAAAAGGTTTCAAATTAAATTACAGCAATAGTCAAAATATAAATTTTAATATGATTCATAAGGTAGTTATGACTGATGTTACGAAATAGTAGTTTTTGTCAGATAATTTTTCCTACCAAGAGCACACCAGATCCTCAAAAACGCCTGAGGTCGAAAATGGTACATTACGTCACAAGGGCACAAAGTACAAACATGAGCGCCCGAAGGGCGCGATTGTTGTATGTTGGTACCCGAGTCACGTATAATGTTTATTTTTGCCGAGGGCGCAAAGTGCAATTTTGGTGCAGGTTGCAAAGTATGGCCCGAGAACGCAAAACGGCTGCTGCACTTCGGGCCCATGGTGAAAAAACAACGTTGTCGAACTTTTCCATTCGTTGCACAATTTTTTACGATGTAGTGTCGACTGGAAATAAAAATATATCAACCAGTCTATGAAAAAAGATATTTTGGAACCATGACTATGAATTTTCCTTATAGTTTGAAACGTGAAGCCGCAGGAAAAGGAATATAATACATTACAGTAGGGGAAAAGACTAATCACTTGGTCAAGGTACGAAAAAGCTGTTGGTTTGATAATTTCCCTTTGTACAGCTGAAGCATGAACAAGTAAACAACAAGACGGGTTCGAAACATAGTAAATCAGACACTACATTGACTCATTTTAGGAACGACAATGGTGATTGTCGAACATTGCTTATAGAAAAATCATGTGGAATAAAAATGACAAATACGTTTTCCAAAATACTTTTCTGAATGCGAAAAAAGATGGATATGAAGTCATGAATGATAGATAATCCAATTTCAAAAATCAGCCGTTTTTAGATCAATTACATTGCTAATTTATAGTGGTTAAAAATGTAATTGAGTACTTTAGACTCATGACACTGTTGCGACGGATGTTTCATGAAATATGATCCATATTCCAAAAAAAGATGACCATGATAAAAAAGGATTGTACTTACGTACTAAAAAATGTATTTGATTACTTTGTACTTGTGTCAGTGCATTCGTGAAACCGTTGTGACAGATGTTTAATTAAACTTGATACATGTTTCGAGAACTGTAAGATCAGCAAATTCTTTGTTACGAATCTTCAATCTTGAAAAAAAAAGATTATTTTAATGTCAGTTACTCGTGGGATTTAAATCTTAAAACTGCCACGGATAAGAAGGAAACTTTTTTATAAGGAAATCTTGATCACACGCAATGGGTGCTCTAACTGATGTGACATTAAAAGCCGATTGGTCACGCAAGCCATTCATGAGCGATAGCGGTGGCAGCGCACAGTGGTTGAAAAAGCTCAAAAATTCTCAAAAATCGTGCTTTTCTCAAATTTAACTCTACAGTAATGTTTTTGGGCTCATTTTACTGCTAAGATGATTTCTTACATGGATCCCAGTCCCTTGGACGGGTAGCTACATATAAATGTATATATACGTATGTATGTAAGTATTTTCAGTTTTCGAGCGAAAAAGTTTTGTTTACAAATAATATTAGATACAAAAATGGTATTTAACAGTAAACAAAAGATTCTCGTTCGGAAGTTTAAAATACTCACTTATATATCTAAGGGACTAAAACTTTTGTAGGAAGTCATCTTAGGATTAAAATGAGCCCAGAAAGGTCACCGTAGAGTTAAAATTCGGGAGAAGCACGATTTTTGAGAATTTATTGAGCTTTACTAACTACTGTGCGCAGCGGTTAAACAGCTTTTTGAGAGTTCAGTTTGACAGTATGGATACGCGATAGCACTAACCATGGACGTGTACACTAAGTGGACCTACAGGTTGCGGCAAGATCGTGTTAGTCAGACGATTTTTGCGACACATTGACTGTATAAGTAATACTCGTTTCGAGCGAGTCATTTTTTGTTACAATGAGTGGCAGTCTGGTTACCGCGATCTCAGAAGTAATATTGAGTTCCACGCTGGATTACCACGAAATAGCGATTAGTTGGGCGACCATAGACCAAAACTAGTCATCATTGACGATTTGATGCGCGAATTATTCAGTAGTGGCGGTATTGTCAACTTATTTACTAAAGGTAGTCATCATAACAATTTAAGTGTGATCTTTATCACGCAAAATATATTTCATCAAGATGAGGGTGAGCGCGATTAATTTCAAAACACGCAATTCATTGTTATCTTAAAAAATTTCCAAGATCACGCACAAATACAACATCTCTCGAGACAAGTGTGTTCAGAAAATCCTTGGTTCTTGCAAAAATCATACGATGATTGCGCGTTACTGGTAACTTTGAGTGGAGAAATGAATCGTTATTATAGGTAGCGCTAGCATACCACAGTCAAACATCGTTGATCTGGTCAAAAACGCCTTGAGGGACAGGAAAAAATTCACACCAATTAGGCGTGATTGATTTGCAGTGGCACTTCATATGGTAAGCATACCGCAAGAGTGTGTTAGAAACGCTTGAGTAAGAAATTACTGATCGACAACGAGGACGACGACGACGACGATAAATACAAATCACCAAATTAAAGTCTCATAACTGCGTCAAATTGTGAAAATTTTCTTGATGAAAGTGGTACTGAATCAACGTCACCAACAAATTAAAAAAAATTTTTTTAAAGTTGCGCTTCCGTCGAAACAAGAACGAGCATAGCGTCGATTGAGCGGAAAAGTTACCAAGGCGAAGAAACAGAAGTAAAACTTGTGAAAAAAAAAAAACAGTGCTCTAGATATTTTAATCGACTTTCTACTGTTAAAAATAAATACTTTAAACATATCTTCTATGATATACTTAAATTTATTATAATTAACATTTCATAACAAACATAAGGCATCTTGCCTTAGCAACAGTTATCTAAACACTAAATATACGTATCGTCATGAAACATGTATCAATAATGCGAATGAAGAGCTCCTACGCATGCTCAATGCTTAGCATCCCAGCGTCATGCACGTAGTTTCAAATTTACTTATATTCTAACACGTCTCCTTAAATTTCAAATTGTATTATGTTACAAATTTTAATTACTCATGTTTTCATTTTGAATGAATCTTAAATCCTTTTTAAGCTTAACAAATTTAGTTCACCCTAATGCCTTAGTAAGAATTTTTGCTTTATTATCTTCTGAGTTTACTTGATGTTTTTCTTATCCATAAGATTTGGCATACGCTTTCAGACAACGCCCCATACTCAGCTGCTGTCAAAGATTTTGTTACACTTCCTTGGTTCTTAGATTTCCAATATATTACATTATTAAACAGCTTTATAACGTAACCAGTAGTTGATTTTCTATCAACTGCATCACCTGCCCAGTCTGCACCCACAGAACAAGTCAAGATATCTACTTTGAAATTTCTTTCATACGTTAACTTATTATCTTTTATTAAATACAAATATTTTAAAATTCTTATTGCAAATTTGTAATGAGTTTGATTTGAACAGTTTTAAAATCTACTTAAATAATTTATGCTATAACTGATATCTTGTCTGGTTTCTGAGCTTATGTATGATAGTGTTCCTGTCAAATTTCTGTAGTTTTTAAATTCAGATGCTGACCGTGGGAACTCACACTTAAATTTTTGCTCTATTGGAGTTTCCGATAATTTTGCGTTTAGTATATCGTCCTTTTTTGCTAAGGAATATATCGTTCATGATCTAATGTCATGATACCACTTTTACGATCGTAATCAATATTGATACTAAGATATGTTTTAACATCATTTATTTGTTAACACCCTTTTAGTTTCGTTAATTTTATTTTGACTTTTACTACATATTAATAAATCATCCACAAAGATAATTACATAATTTAACGATATTTATCATGTATATTATAGAAACAATAATTATTCTCACTTGAATTGAAATTAAAATTTTTTAAATATGTATCCAAACACTTATACTACGCTCTAGAGCTCTCTCTCAAACCACATAATGATTTTTTTCAGTTACATACCCTGCCTGTTCCATCATTCTAACTTTCTGGTTGCTTAACATACACTTCAGATTTTACATTGCCATCAAAAAGCTGATTTCATATTCATTTGATTAATAATTAGATTATTTTGTAAACAATAAGCCAATAAAATTTTGAAAGTTTGTGTTTTGGCTACAGGTGAATATATGTCGTCATACTTTTCTTTTTGTTGAAAACCTATCACAACCATTCTAGCTTTATATCTTTTGTCTGATTTCCGGGTATACAATCAATCTAAATCAACGATTCTCTCATTTTCTGGTCTATCTCCTAATTCATAAGTTTTATTTTTGATAATGTAATTTATTTTCTTGTCGATAGCTTCTTTCTAATTTACACACTCTTTATCGCGTATTGCTTCATTATAATTTTGTTGAGTGTTTGCACTAACATAATTTACGTAAATACATGTTGCATAATTTTCCAGTTTATACCTTTCTGGTTCTTTACGCGTTTTAGTAGACCTTCATATTGTACTATTATTTTTATTTATAGTTTCATTACTCTTTACATTTTGATGTTTTTATCAAAAACCGAATCATTGAAGCTACTATCGTCATTATCATGTTCTTTACTGTAAAAATTTTCATTTTCTTCACCATTTAAACGTACTAATTTAACATCCTCATCTACAATATCAACGTATCTAGCAGGTTTTATTTTATTATTAATGAATACTCTATAACCATTACTTTCATACCCTACTAATATTTCTACTTTTGCCTTTTTATCACATTTATTATTTCGTTTAACTTCTAGCACTCTTACAAATATTTTATTTCCATACAATTTTATTTTATTCAAATTTGGCTTCACTCCCATTATAATTTAATATGGAGTTTCCTTTTCAAAAGTACTTGCTATAGTTCTGTTTTTAAAGTAAACTGCCGTTTTTACTACTTCTGCCAAAAATTTTATATCTAACTTTGCGTCAGATAATAGACACCTTGCTGCATCCATGATCGGTAGATTGTATCTTTCGGCAGTTCCATTTAACTCATGCACAAATGAAGGGCATATATCTATTATAATACCTTTTTGCTTTGTACATTCATAAATACTTTTGTTTAGGAATTGTTTCCCATAATCACATCTCAACTTTTTTACTCTTTTCCCTATTAAGTTTTTTAATTTATTTATATAATCTACTAAATAATCATGAGTTTTATTCTTAAACTTAACTATCCACACTTTAGCAATTTTACTGTAATCATCAACAATAATAAAAAAAAAGAATTTTTATCTTCATAATTATCTCTATGCGGCCCATTCAAATCCATAGGTTAGATTTGTCAGACATCATTTGCTCTACGTCTATCGTTATGAAATTTAATATAATGCATTTTATTTTCAATACAAATTCCACATTTCAAATAATCATCCTCTCAATTTTTAGGCAGACCTTCAACTAACTTTTTTTTACGCAATATATTTTAATGATCAAAATTAACATGGCCTAGCATTCTATGATCTTTTCTTTCAATTATGTTACATGCGACATCGTATGTCATTTTTTTTTTTACTATGCTAAAAATCTTGTATACATCGGTCATTTTGTATGTTGGTGAAAGCAATTCATTTTTTTTATTAAATGTTTTTGCAGTATTATTTTTCATGATAATTTTATTATAATTTGTTATTTTACCAACATTCATTAGGTTTGTATCTATTTTTTTAACATAGTAAACGTTTTTCGTATGGACTTCTTTAATCTTATCATATAGTTTCAATAACAGATTTATATTTCCTATTTTTTTTGCTTTCAAAGTTTCTCCGTCACCTATTTCAATATTGATTAGATTTTTTGGATTTGTATATTCGGAAAAATAATTTGAGTTTTTAAAAATATGATCAGTGCAGCCACTATCCAAAATCCCAAATTGAATATCATTACTACAATTATTCGCTTCGCAAGTGGCAAGATTTTGATTCTTACAATACCTACATAGTTATCTAAAATTGTACAAAATGAGTCTTTGTCAGTACTTTGATTTCCGCTTTCGCTTTACCATAATTAACACTGTTATCTTGATAATGTTGTTGTTGCCGATGTTGATTCTGCCACTGCTGATATCTACCATGACCACGCTGTGCTCTGCCATGGCCTCTGTTGTCGTTGTGAGAGTTTTGCTGTTGTGTGTAGCTGAACTGACCTCGCCCGCCTCCTCGCTGTTGATTACTTCTTCCTCTGTTTATATTTGAAATTTCAGTGCACGATCCTCTCGATGTGTTTTGTTGTTGATTATAGTTGTTATTATAACATTGACTTTGAAAATATTCTAAATTACCACACTTGTAACAGTTTCTATTTTTTTTCTTCTCCACTGTAAACACACTTGAATTTCTATTATTATTTTTGTTCTTGTATGTTTGATCTTGTATCGCGTTCATTTGAATTTCGTTATGAACATATTCAAATATTTGTTACTCTTCTTTCAAAACGTCTATTAAATCACCAATGTGTTCCGATGTGGGAGGTAATGTTTTTAGTAAATAATTTACTTTTTTTTCGTTAAGCGTTACTCTAGCATTTTATAATTCAACTATTATTTTATGAAATTTGCTTAAAAAATCACTAAATTTTTTAAAATCCCTTAACTTGATTTATTTCTCACACATATCTGCAATACTCTTGATTCTTTTAAGTATAACTTACCTAATTTTTTAAATAATTTCATACGAGCTTGTTTCCTCGTGTATTCATTCCAATTGATGTACAATTAATGCACTACATATGCAATTTATGGCTTGTAAATCTTTATCTTCCCAAGCTGATTCTGTTTTGTTTTTTGATTAATTACATCTTCACATTTTCTCAACCTTTAATACATCAATATTCTCTTTTTCCACAAAATATAATTACTACCATCAAAAATTGGTAACATAAATTTAATATCGTTCGTCATGTCTGCTACATTTTCGATTTTGACTACTTTTAATATACTCAGCACGTTTTTAAAATTTTTAAAACACTTCATCTCACACAGTCTGTCTTCCTTTTTTAATTCAAAATTTGCACTGTTTATCTCTTTTAAGATTCGCTCATTGTTGATCTGTAGAGTTCTTTCTGTTCCTTGTATATTTTCTATTTACCTATACTTGAACATTGCCTTCATATTATACTTCTTTCCACTTAACACGTGCCGAACTTTCTCTTTTACAAAACTTTTTAATCCTTTTGCATCTCAATAAATTTTGCGATGAAACACTTGTGGAACATAACACTAAACACGTTTTATACCCATCTTTTTAATACTTTACGTATTTTTTTATCCATTTTAAATTTTAGCCTCACTTACAAGTAATTGTAACGTGTCTCCAAAGAGACAAGTGAAAAATTAAAAAAAAAAACGAAACAGGCAACTCAAACCACGCTCTGCTACCTTGTTAAAAATAAATAAGCCTGGAAAAATAAATACTTTAAACATATCTTCTATAATATAATTGAATTTATTATAATTAACATTTCATATCAAACATAAGGCATCTTGCCTCAGCAACAGTTATCTATACACTGAATATACTTATCGTCATCGAACATGTATCAATCACGCGAATCGAGAGCTCTTACGCATGCTCAATGCCTAGCATCCCAGCGTTGCGCGCGTAATTTCAAATTTACTTATATTCAAAGAGCTACCATTTGAGATGTACCTGGATACAAATTTTTCAGTCCTGGAACGTAGCTATCGAAGTGCATTGAGCACCGTATTGTGGATAAAAATTCCTTGAACGAAACACGTCGTCAGCGAGATCTTAAATATGCTATGTAGAAAAAGGGCAAAGGTTGTAAAGGCGATTAGGCGTTGGTTGAATTTGCTTTTTTGCGTATGGTTGCCGGAGAAACACCACCGAATGAGCGAACAGTCGATTTATTGACAGCATGCCGCATAACAAATCAAACAAATAAGCACACCTAAATATAACAACTAATTTGTTATACGTCTATTATCTCTCGATAGACAAATAAATAAATAATTAAATAAATTAAAAGTACGCTCAAACCTAACGATCCTGATTGCTATACTTTTTTTGTTTTGGTTTATTCACCGAAGGATAAAAAACACATGAGAATAGTAAAAAAAATAATTTGAACTATCGGTAATTTCAAACTCAATTAGACGGTAATGTATGCTCGATGGTCTGAGACAATTTACACCAACTTGAAATTCTTTAAGAACTGTTTTACCCACTCATCGTTGATGAACTTAATATTTTTCTACAAATGGTTTTCTATACAGGCTGTTAATTAGAGTTCTGGAGGGTGCTACCCGCCGTTATCAGAGTTCACCCCTGGGCATGATTTGTTATAAAAACTGGATTGAAAGGGCAATGCCCTGGCCTCACTGCAAGCGTCGTTAAATTTGTAACTAGAGTAAAAAGTCTTTAAATTTTTGTTCACGCTTCATCCGCAAAAGATGCATGAAATATATTGTTCGTTTTTATTTCCTTATCAGCTGAGAAACAACATTATATGCCTACATGGAGAAATTCGGTCACAGCTAAAGGCAGTGCAGTGCTGCTGGCAAAAACAGCGTGCGTAGTGGGAACGCAAAACAACGTGCGCAGACAGCAAAAAAAACGGTGCTAACGAGCACCTGATTTCGAGCTGCAGGTGCCTAACTATGTAACTTATATGCATGTATGCGTATAAGTTACATAGATCAATTAGCATTAATAAATAAGTGTCGAACTTTACTGGAGCCACTCGGTCGAAGTTCCAGTGGCTTGCACGGGAAAAGAGCGGGCACCTGCAGCTCGGAATCAGGTGCGCGTTCGCACCGTTTTTTTTGCTGTCTGCGCACATTATTTTGTGCTCCCACTGATACAAATGTTTGCACAATATTGCACTAAAAGGGATAATTCAACCATACTGTTTAACATTGAATACACTACAAACAATGTACCTCAACTCTACTTTTTTTTCAGTTCGTGCATCAGTGGAAAAGGAGAAGGAAATAGCGCTATTGAAAGAGCAGTTGGTTGACGTTACAAAGCTACCCATATACGCATGCGTTGTATGCAGGGACGAAAGCATACCAATATCCTTCGCGATGAGCGATTGTAAACACGTATACCTGTGCAGGCTTTGAGATCCTGCTAACTCACGTTCATCTCATGCCCTCGATCCCACGACAGGACTTCATTATTGTCCACAGTGCCGTGCACCTGGCCATATAGAGAGAATTTGTATATCACAACTTTCTTAAATTATTAAGATCTCTACTTTAGCTTATTTTTATAAAAAACGATGGACAAGCTATCGTAAAGTTTATTTGTAAATTAAACAATATGTTGTACTTATATTTCAAGAATCACTTGTTGAGATAACTTAACGTGATATAAGTAAGTTTTCTGGAGTACGACTGCAATAGTTTTAGAGTGTTCTGGAAAAACTTCTACCTGTGTGTATGGAAAGAGGGAGGCACATGTATGTATGTAATCAATCGAATCTTAGGATTTCTTCGACCAATTACAATGAATCTCGATTACTTTTTGCTTTTGTATACCAATCACCGATCGAAAGAAAAATTTTATTTCTATTTAGATGTAACTTTTGTTTCAACTTTATTGATTTCCGAGTACAAATTTTTCAAAGCATAATTTTTTTTTTTTTTTTTTAATTTTTTTTTTAATAGTACAAAGTTTCAACACTTTCAATTAATTGAGAAAAAATTTGTAATTTTTAGAAAGAAAAAAGTATAACTTTTAGCTGAATATTTTCGTACTGTGCCATTTAGACGTAATTTTTTTATCCTAATCTTAAAAAAAGAAAAAAAAATTAATATTGAGTTCAATTATTCGCTGAAATATTTTTGCATCCTTTGTTTTCCATATGTTTTTGATGAATTACAAAAAAAACATACTTGTACAACAGAATTAAAACGATTCTTTTCAGGCACTAAATCGCAACAAAGCATAATGCTTCCTCTCAATGGATCATAGATGGCGTTAAGGCTGGTAAAGTACTAGTCCTAACGCGCGCGATGATTTGAACAATTGGAAAAAAAATTTTTTACAGAAAAACGATTTTTTTTATTGCTTTCGGATAATTACGTTGTTACCTACCTTCATAGGTTTGAAAACATACAACTTGCTTGAGACGTTTAGTTATTGGGTTATTTGTTTGTGCCCATATCTATCACTTTACATAAAGCAAAGTCTACACTTGCATTAATTGCTGTACACAAACTGACTCAGCACAATGTAAAATCAACACTTAGCAAAAACATTTTACACTTGCGTAAACCACTTTGTGATCGTAGTTGTATTGTTTTTATTAAGACTGCACAAGTAGTTTTGCGAAACTTATCCTCGCAAAATTTTTTTTTTTTTAAATATTGTACACGTCTGTCGGGAATATCCGTACCTCTACACTGTAGCAAATAAATATCTACTGTACAGTCAATTTCGTGTAAGTGCCTTTGTGTAGATCTTTTTAGTGTATATCTGGACCCATCTCTCCTGAATAAGTTACACTTAATATGAGTTAGGATAGTTTTTTTTAACTTTGATACAAGATTCTGACTTCAGATTATTTCTGTAGCACTAACTAGTGGAATGGCAAAGAGAGTGAGACTTAAAAAGATATTATGAGCCAAAGGTTGCACTGTATCCTGGGAGCTCGACGGAGAATTTATTGCAAGCATGTCAGGGTATCGCATACTACAACAAATTAAATTTTTGGATGAACTTATCTTTTAGAATAATATTGCAAAACTCCAGCTTACTGAGGTAGTAAACCGTTACCAGATATATCTACTTTAAGGAGGTTGGTCGGCTCTTCGAATTCAGGATAATGTATTAGTGTTAAGACGCCATTACTCGGAAAAACCATTATAATGTGCTTTAAATAAAATAAGTAAAATATTTAAAGACATCTATTTTTCTGTAGTAATAGCCAGACTGTGTGAAAACGGTGGTTGATAATACGTTTGTAGAGAGTTATGCTTTGAGTTTGCACTGGTGTAGACATATTTATTTTTGTACAAATACCAAACAATAAAATACAACGTACTTTGCACAAGATTTTTTAACACAATTGTGCTTCTACACTTGTGCATGCCTGATTTGTGTTTTTACACAAATGAAAATAATAGTGTTGAGTGACTTTTGTTGAGATAACGGTGTGTTAAAACGTTCTGTGCGTAACGTGTAGAGTTGTTAAGGGGCTACACTAAATTTTAAGTTGAAATTTTGAGGGATCGGCTTCTAAAGGAAAATTAAAAAAAAAAGTGTTGTGTCAAGCTGTTGCAGCAATCACTAAGTTTTATCTCTGATATGCGATAAATGTAGTAAGAAATCCGTTTCAGTACTTAGATTATGATACATGTGTTCGTATAATTTTACATGTAATACCAAAAAAACTTTATTAGGTTTATCAATGTGTTTAGATAATCATTATATTGAATCATTTGAGTCGTTTTGCCATTGAAATAGTATTTTCATTTGCAATCATTTGAAATTCTTGAAAACGCTGGGATATTCTTTGGTTAATTTTTAAAAATTTCTCCATACAGTTGACAGTACATTTCTCTTCCTTTTTCTGAATGTTTCGGCTTGTAAAGTCAAATATGCAATCTATAAAACATAATTCTGACAGTTTATTGTATGATGTCAAAAACTCCTGGAACTGAAAAATATTTATTTTTTTAATTTTTGCAAAAGGTTATATGCTCATAAAAATATATTTCTCTAAGACATTAGCTAATTATCATTAAAAGTTATATCTATGTAAATTCCATAATAATGAAACCATGATCCCTCTTATTAATATCAACTCTAAAGAAAACGGGGATAAAATTTGATTCTTAAATGTTTTTCGGAACAATTTCATTAGAAACGAGTGTCTTTTCTTAATAAAAATGAAAATTTCTCCCGCTTCAATACTACTGTCAGAATAACTCTCTCATCAGCCTTTATGAAAAAAGAAAATGCTTACGTAATAAATTTTACTGTTATAATAGTTTTAAAATTTTCAAAAGATAAAA
Source organism: Copidosoma floridanum (assembly GCF_036245765.1). Lineage (NCBI taxonomy): Eukaryota > Metazoa > Arthropoda > Insecta > Hymenoptera > Encyrtidae > Copidosoma > Copidosoma floridanum. Next base: position 7,339,162 of record NW_028321893.1, read on the forward strand.
TATTTAAAACATGAAATATGGTATACACCTAACATGAATACAGATTAATTATTCAACAAAGCATGTGTAACAAAATTTTTTGACTGTATTTATTAAAATATGTTTTATTTTGCTAAGACATGTTTTATTTTAAAAGAATTTCGCTTACAATTAAACAGTTTAACTGTTGGCTATATTTTTATGATTAAAATACAAATATCACAGAAACGGAGAAAACTCAGATGTAAGGATTGATCAACGATTACGTGAGGATCAAATAAATGATCGTTGTATATTCTTTACATCTGATCAAATTCTGAAAGATAATTATAATTATCTTAGTAAAATACTCAGAAAATGCGTTTAATTAAATATTTAAAGAAATAAAAACGAGACAAGTAAAGAATCATCTTCATAAGCGGATACAAAATTACACAATTGACTGTATACGATATTTGAAATGCCTAATTGCATTAAAAAAAAAGTTTGTGAATTTCGAAAGCAAGTTTCATACAATTTAAAATCACTTATTATTTTTCTGCACAATATTCTAATGTATGTACATATGTTTTAATTAGTGAGCTCCAAGGGAGTAAGTGGCAAAATGCGGGACAGTAACTAATTGGCTATGATAATGTTTGTTACAAACAGAAGAAGACTGTAAATAGAAGAGCACTAGAGACAGACAGAGAGAGAGAGAAAGAGAGAGAGAGAGAGCAGCATAAATAAATAATTTGTACTTATGTCTTAAAGTAAGTTTATTGTATATTTTTACATCAAAATCTCTGTTGTGGTATGGCATTCTAATAATAGCACCGCATTGTTAAGAGAAATAATATTTATTCGCTTCAGTTTATATGTGCACTAGCAGAATATTCTAGTATTTATTTTTTTTTGTGTTACAATTGTATCAAAGTGCCAGGGTGTTCTGCAGAAAATTACAAAAAATTTTCAGACCAAGTATTCAAGTGCTTCAGATGTATTATTTCCTAGCAAATGAAACGAGGAGAAATGCGTAAATCCGAAATGTCAATTGACAAAACTGGATGCTAGGACCCTATTACACATCGTGCCATGTATAAAAAAGATTTATTATGAAATATTAGTGTAACAAAATTTTGTAGCAAATATTTCAATATTTTTTTATTTTATGTTTTAAAGCTAGTTGATGTTAAGCAGTAACGTAAGTATTTAACTACTTATGCATAAGGTGCTACAACTCAGATAACTGTTAATTGTTCATCAACTCAACTTTCATTACACTTTCAAGAAAATGAAGTGATAGAAAGGCCACTGTGAGGAGTGGTAGTTTTATTTTTAAAACAAATAATGTATTTAAAGCATAAAAAGTAAGCCCACGCATGATCAGTCATTTTTAGTGATTATTCATATCTCTAGCACCATTCCTAAAAATTATTACACTGTATCACTGTAGTCATTGATTATTTATTAATAATGGCAGAAATTTATCAGCAGAAATAGATACTCCAAATTTGAAGACTAATGGTACTCATTTATTTCTGACAGTTCCATCATGGAAATCGTTAATGAAAATTTTTTGGAGTGCAAATATGTGATAATGATTAGTGATTTCCCAACAATTTTGAATGTTCCAAATGACAGCAGTGAAGAGCTCCTGCCATCTAGTAGGGATTTTAAAAGTTGCGAAATATTTTTAGATAAATTTTTCAGTAATAAATTTTAAATATTAGTAACACTTTCATTCATCAACTATTTTGATAGGTATTCCAATATCTATTGCTATACAAAATACATCGTTGGAGTATATGGTCTAGCTGAACATGTAACTGGAGATTTCGTTGCTTATAATACTTCAGTTTTTGTAGTGAATATTACTATTGCTTTAATCAATTTTTTTCAAATAGATAATGTGAAAAAAGCACATAACACATCAGAGACGTTCATAAATTGTAATCCTGTAATAATTTCTCCACTACAACAATTAAATAAAAGCATTCGAGCAACTGACAATGAGACTAAGAACTTGGGTGATAATTACCAAAAATTAATAAAATTATTTGAGCAGTCCAGAGAAAGCCGGCTGGGATTCAACCAAAAACTGCAAAATTGCAAACCAAATGCATCGTAAGAGTGTAGCAGAAGGTGAAAACTCTTCATCAACCAGTAAAAAACTCGATTGTACAGGGCTCTCATACAAGTATACTAAATAAAGATCCAATCGCTTTGATGAATAAAGAGTACATAAAGATTCATGGTGTGATGAGACTTTGACAAACGCATTTAAGTTACGGTTTGCTTGCGGCATCGCAGAATACGCCCCTCCCCCTCCACCAGCCTCTGTGATAGTAGTTAAAAGAAAATTGCTAGATTTAGTACTTACGATCACGTATGATATAGTTGTAAAACCAGTTTTAGTCATCGACCCTCTTGCCGTTCCTCAACCCATTCGCTCACCTGCACTCGGCCCTCCCCAAGGAAGACACCAATTATGAACTTCAACAGGTTAATCTTGCTTGGCATGGAGACTTTGTGGTTTATATAATTTAACTTTAACAAAACAAACATCCTTTAATTGCTGCATTTGAAAAAAAAGGTATCGTCAGCAACAAGAAAGATTTTCTGCTTAAGACCTGTATCCTTTCTTCCCTCCACACCTCCTACTTTTTATGTAAAAAAAAGAGCACTCGCCAACTTTGGAGTACCGACGAATATAAAGAACGCCAAATATTTCTCAAGTTTCTGCGAGATAAACAGTCTACTATTTTCCGGTATAAAAAAAAATCGTAAGCAAGAAACACCAATGAATGACGCAAGAGAGCGACAAGCGCTGATAATAACAGACCGTACCCTGGACAAATGGGAAATAGGCCACACACCCTAGTCACCAATTATTCGTACTTCCTCTCTCCTACACTTGAGCAGGCGGACCCAAAACACCATGAATCAAGCAACCAACACAAGAGAATGGAAGCTCCTTCTTGAATTCTTTCTCTTCTTAAACTAGTAAATATCTAAGAGCTTATTCTTCTGAAGAGCTTATACTCTAGCTATAAAGAGACAGCTACTATAAAAAATTAGTCAGCCTTATTACATTGTAATCGTATCACATTATTATGCTTTCTCCAGGAGTATGTGCTCTTAGATGAATATTTTTATTAACACTACAATTAACATTATAATTATAATTGCTATTGTTCATATGATTTAAAAAGAACTGATATTATTATTGAATGAACTTGTATTGAAGTGTTATATGTATTTTTATTTATTATATTTATTAGTTTTAATAAGAATAGTAATCTTATCACTATTTACCATTATTATTATCGTACTTATTGTTGCCACAATAATTCATCAGCTGCTGCGGCCGTTATCATCTTACTAATATATAAACCAAAGTCGCTAAGACCGTTATAATCGCTAACCACGAGAACTACTTAACCAATTTTGCTGAAATTTCGCATACTGTTCTTGATGATTTCGAGATGGTTTTCGCGTAGTTTTTTTCTTGAAAAAGTTGATAACAATAGCGATAAATGAGCTCAAAGTTTTGCTAAAATAAGCTAGCTTTTCGCTTGAGTTCAGTAGAATCCACTAGGTAGCGCCGAGGTAAAACTGAAGCCATTCACAGTCAAAAATAGTAAAGAGTAGTTATAAGATGGCCCATCGAGTTGTCGATTATCATGGTCGTTCATTGGCATTACACCAAGCACAGAGTTGTTAGTAGTGCAGCTGGGCATTACAGCTACCGATGACACTTCTCTTTCGTGGACAAGCCAAGTAAATCGGTTTTTACCCCAGATCGTCAAGATGACCGGGTGACGGAAACATGGGCATTGAGAACGTCAATGTCTCTGGCGAAATACCAGGAGACGTGTCTAGCCTGAGCACAACCTGCTCCAACACTTCAGAGTTTTATGGCCGTTCAACAATCCAGCCTGGTGCTGTCCGAGAATTTTCTACTTTAAATGCAAGCCAGGGAAAACAGCCCTGGAAAGTACAGGCAGCCACAACGGCCTCCTTCTTAGTGGTCGTCCTGACAGTATACCTACAGAAAAGGTATTCTTCAGGCCCACTTTTCCGACTAACGATGAGCGGTCGGTTATCCGGGAAACGACCTGAAGACAAGTAATTCTTTGTCGGCGCACCTTCCTCTAGTACGGTCTCTTTACACAGAGACTCCAAGGATAAGAGTCAAGCAACCCGCAGCTGGCTCTGTATTATCAAGAAAAATAATAAAGAATAACTGGAAATTTTCTCACTGGCCATTTTCAGGGCCGCTATAAGTATTTAAGTTCCCTATTTAACCATTAATCTCATCGGTTCTTTTAAGGGCCCCTAAGTTTTAAGTACCTTGCCAACAAATACATTTTTACTACCATTTTTGGTAACGATTTATTGACTAAAAGACTATGTAAAGCAGTCCACTATTAAACCAAGTTAGTCATTCACTGACAGACGTCACGAGAGCAGTTGTTCTTTATTTAGCTATACACTTTTAAATTCTCATTGTTGATCGCTAAATTGTTACATTTATGTCCTTATTTCAGTTACATGTTCTGCCAATACTACCATGCAAAATATAAACAGAGACTTTTTCTAACGTTAAAACAATGTTTATCTTTTCGTAAGTTTTTTGAAGTGAAAACTTCTTATGGCGCGTTGGGCACTTTTGTGGGTGAGCATTTTCAGCCGTTCTCGCGACAGACGAGATTTTACACAGATATACTCCGCGTGTATTCTTAAAATATATGTATACTATACACGCTCTTTGCATGGGCAGTCGTTCGTGCTCTCGCAACAGACGAGATTACATACCTATATGTATACTCAGAGTGTATAGGTATGCGAGAGCGCTGCATGCTATACGCAGCAGCGTTGGTCTGAGGATTATTCCACGATCACAATTCGTGCTTGATCGCACATAGCGTCACTGCCTGGATCTCACCACGAACTACTTGGCGCGAGAATTCAAATTCAAAATCGTATGATTTTTTCAGCAGACAGTAGGCGCAGAAATTCAAATTCGAAAGAAATCTTTGTACATATTGGCTAATTAATGCCTAAAAATGTTGTATGATTACATACATAAATAGTATACCAAGAATTCTTTTGAATTTGAATTTCCGCGCCTACTGTCTGTTGAAAAAATCATACGATTTTGAATTCGAATTCTTGCGCGAAGTAGTTCTCTGTGGGATCCAGTCAGCGGCACTATGTGCGATCAATCATGAACTGTGAGCGTGGAATAATGCTCAGACCAACGCTGATACGCAGTCTTAACATGGGAATTCGTTCGTGCCCTCGCGACAGACGAGATTGAGAGTTTTTTATATTTATTTTATAAATGAATATTAAACGGAAAATTTATTTATTTAAATATTTCATTTGACTTGTGTTGCTGCTATAGTATTGTGTTAAAAAAATTGATAAATTTTGTATTTACTACTTACTAATATTTACTCATTTAAGTAAAACCACTTCCTTCGAATATAGTTTCTATATTGTTATACTTCATGTCCATTTAAAAAGTGCCCACATTGCTTTGATAAACTTGATTTTTTATGTACAATTTCTCATGTCGCCAGCGCACCTAAAAATGCTCACCCAAAAAAGTGCCCAACGTGCCATAAGTTCAAGTTTTCACTCCTGACTGCATTCCCGGAGTACTACTTGTACTTGGTTTAAATTTTGATATCGTTTTGTATTAACTTTCTGTAAGTAATTACTTTTTCTGATACACATACATACATCTCGTCGTGCGCTGCGTTGCAAAATAGTTTTGTATCAGTCTGCCTTCAGTACGTGCAGCTAAAGCATCTCACAATACATATTTTTCGTGATGTGTAGGGAGGCTTGACGTTAATAACAAGTTTGTTACTTTCTTATCTTTATAAGAATCCATGCCTTTTGTTCCTACTGCTTTATGTACTTTCGGATGCACGAAGAGCAATTATTCACTGATAGTGTGCAAGTCACTGTCCCAAGCTATTAAATCACTACCACGCCAACCTCTTAATACGGTCCACTACAGTCAATATCAAACTACTTCTTTTTCAATGTCTTATAATAAATACGCATATTTTTTCAACAACAAAATATAAAATAATATAAGAGGAACTGTAATTTACTACAGCGTGGATGACGCGACCCATAATATTGCTAATCAAGCTGATGATAATGTTAACATTAAATTTCCAATAAGGTTTTTAAATAGCAGAGTAGATGTTTTTAGTCACATAAACTAAATTTACTGTAGCAAAAATACGTTCATAACACATAACGTTTTATGTACAATAATGTCTTAAATTCCAACAGGATGTTAGAAAGTCACATGTTAAATTTGATACCGTTTTACAACACCATTTTTTAAATAAAAAATATTTTTAAAACTTCAATTGAACAAGTAACCCTATGGAGGAGTCACACAAAAATTTAATTTATGAGGAAACGGTCTACAGAATTTGTCCAACTTTTTTGCACGACGTAATACCATGAAATTAATATATTAAATTTTGAGAGGAATCGAAAAGTTTCTTTTTTAATAACACAAAAAAAGGCTCAGGTTCATTTACAGGTTCACTTGTCTATAAAAAACAGATGCAAGTACTGCCGCATGTTCACTTCCTCGTCACCAAGCTCTAGTTTTCCCGCAGATAACTGTGATGAACGTCCTTCATTAGAAATTAAAGTATAGAAGATCTTTCCAATGGTAAGGTTTAGAAATAACTCAATTATTTAAGTACAAAATAGAAGCAGAAACTATGACTAGTGAAAAACAGGAAATCAAGGTTGTCATCCAACGGATTACATTAAATACAAGCATCTCATCATTATTACCTATTATTTTGTACGGAAAGCTATCGAAAATTCAGCTTTCTGTATAACAATTAATAAATTTTGAAGTCAAAGTTATGACTCTGTAAGATTATACTTAAGAAAATATTTATTTTACTATGAATGATACATTCTAGCTTTAAAAATTTAAAAAGGATATTTATTCACATAGATGTAAAAAAAAAATCGAAAATAAAATATATTGAACACAAAAAAATTTTCATTCAAATTATTTTATGACTGACAGAAATTTAACAAACTATTCTCTTTTTTTTTTTTAAATAAAAATTTTCTCTTTTTCTGTTGCTCATTAAAAAAAATCTAAGTTACAAATTTATCTGCATCATAGTTTTCAGGGCTCCTTGTAATTATACTACAAACATAAATATTTAAAAAAAAATCAAAAGTTTTTTTTGAAGCTTTTAAAATCACAAAAGTAATTATTAAATTCAAGATATTTTCACTATTTGCATTTGGATTATGAGTTACACAATTTGTGTTTTTTTTATTTTGATAGTTACTACAAGAATTCTTTATGTTAAGTGAACGACACTATTTTTAATGACTCAATGTTCTTTTTACTCACTCTTTGATGTAATCGTATGCAAAAAAAATTCTTGTAATCTAATTTTCATAGAAGTAACTCAAAAAAATTTTTAAATAACAAGTTTAGTTTTTAGATTATAGACACTGAACTTTAATCAATAATAAAAAAAAATAAAAATGGACAAGTATGCTACCAAAAAGAAATTAGTCTTTTACTTTTCATAAATGATTTACTGAATATTAAAAACTTAAGATAAAAAGGCTTAACATAACACAGCAGTACTTTATAGGTGGTGTGAAAATCATTCATATATTATGAGAGAAGCAACTTTTTTTTTTGAAACATCGGATTGTAAAATTGTCTTTGACTTTAAAAAAAAAAAAAACTTTAATAACATAATTTTATTTGTAACCATTATAACTTATAATGACTCATTTGATTCTTAGACATAACTTGGAAATAGGTTCAAGGAAAGTTAAATTATTTTGCAACATTACTTTGAAAAAAGTAAACTTTGTTTCATTGGTACTAAACTGTTTACATGTAAGAGTTGTACATTCAAATTTTCAACTTTCAGAAAACTTAATTTACGCTAGAAAATCCACAGATAGTTGTTGTACATGGGCAATCCTTTAAAAAACTGAACACTTTTTGACGCACCGATCTCCGATTTTTCTCAAACTTTTTTCATGGTTTCTACATCAAAAAATGAAAGATACGAGTCCTGGCTTTTTTCCGCATAATTTCGATAATATAATTGATTTAAAGTTTTCAAAACAAGTGATTTTCGGCTTTTCAACTCATCTTCATCAATTGATATCTCCGTATTCATGAGAGCTACAAAATTGTCATTAATTAGACTTGCGTAGCTGAAGGATTAAATTTGAATGATGAGATATTTTTAATAAAAAATTCGAACGAATTGAAATTATTATGAACAGTTTAAATTTTAAAATCCTTTTTTAACATTGTTTACTAGTTTTCTAACCTTATTTTTATCGTATTCTGCGTGACATTTTCTACAAAAAATCGTTTAAAAAAATTAAGATACTTTTATTGATACAAGAAACAAAAGAATTTTTGCAGCGCGGGCGGCACCTCAGAAAAAACGGTTGTTTGCTGATAAAATTAAATCTTTTGCCTATTTAAAAAAAAAACCGAGAAAATTGTAGAAAATCAACTGATTTATAACTTATCTTTTAAGTGTGTTTTGCCATAATCTTAAAACTTTCGTAAAAATTGCAAATAATTTTGAAAATTCTCTTTCTTAAATTCTCTTAATGCAAATAGAAATTTGTTTGCAAATCTAACATTAATTTACTCCATACGGCTTGTCCCATTATGCTTTAGACACACTTTACGACTCATTCTCTTGCTTTACATCGTTAAAAAAGATGCAATGGTAGTTATTAGGTCATTCTGAATAAAAGTATTCATACGGCAAGTCCCTAAATCTATTAGTTTGAGCGTTATTAATGGAAATAAAATAATAAATGAAGAATATTATGTTAGTTAATGGACACTTCAAAATAATTTATTAACTGTTATATACTACTGCAGTGTACAACATAATCTACTTAAAAATTTTCACTAAAGTTTATTGTTGTTGTGATGAGAACTGCTTCGCTTCTAATTGCTGTAGGATGGAATCATGCAGTGATACCTTAAAGCACCTTTAATCGTCACCACTTTTTGAAAACGCTTTGCTAATACTTTTTTCACTTCTGCATAATCTTTGTTTGTCGAGTAGCAACACGTTATATTTGGCAGAGCTTTTTTCACCCAAATAAATAGTTCAAATTAATGAATAGTAAAATTTATTTTTTTCCGTAAAATCAACAAGTTATTTTTAAAAAACGTTAAAAGCAATAGTATTGTGATGTAAACTTTCAGAAACTCATGAAAAATTTACAAATTAAATAGCTGTAGCTGCGTCATTGAGCAGCACTCTCAAAAAAGGCACCAAATAATGCGGGAAATTAAGGAGGTTCGGGGAAAAAGTTCGAAATATAGAATCAAGCCAAAAAAAAGTATGCTATACTTGAGCTTATCAGGACTGCACATGAATTTTTTCAGATTTTTCACGGAGGGAGATTTTCAAGAAAGTAATTGTTAAATATTGACACTTTAACACGGTCTCTCGTAAGAGAACAAGGTTAAGTTGCCTTTTAATTAAAAATTAGGGCACATTATAAATGTGTTAGATTTAAAAAAAACTTTTTTCAAGACACTTTAGTACAAAAGGAAGATGCTCAACAACAAAAATCACGCTCACCAGGCATTTAAAAAAAAAAAATTTATTACAGTCGCACAGCTTAAAGTTTGTAGAGTGCAGGAGAAGGTGCGCGGTAAAAGGGGCACATCGAAGCGAGCAAGGGGGACTCCCCGTTCCTCACCTCTCTGAATGATACTCCCAAACCTTATTAAAATATCCAAGGTAACAGAATAAGATTTTGTACTCATTTTACGCAGTCAACAAATCTTTCAACTGTCTACAGCTTTTACGTTAAACTTAACTTTTTTTTAAATGTGCAAAAAGTCTTATTTTTTAAGCAAAAAACCGTTTTTTCTGATGTGCCACGCTGTAAGAAAATTTTTTTTTTTCTCATATAAATAAAAGTTTCTCAATTTTTTTTTTCACGGTTTTTTGTAGAAAGTTTGATGCAGAATACGATAAAAATATGAAGAAAGGTTAGTAAGCTGGTTAACATCGTTAAAAATATTTTTAAATATAAATTGTTAATAACAATTTATTATCAACTGTTGAAAATGAGCCAAAAAGCTGAAAATCACTTGATTTGAAAACTTTGAAACACATACATTATCGAAATCATGCGAAAAAAGCCAGAATACGTATCTCTCATTTTTTACACATAGAAACCATAAAATAACCTAGAGAAATCGGAGATAAGTGAGTCAAAAAGTATTCAGTTTGTAAAAAAATTGCTCATATACGTGATATTTGCAAATTTCTTATTTCAGAACTCAAAAAATATTTTTGATTTTTAAAAGAACAAAATATCAAAAAGCAGTTTAAATGTATCATACGTAAAAGCTTTGAACAGGATCTATAGATTAAACAAGACACGAAAAAGGTGTGATTTAAATATCAAAGGTTAAAGATATTTACATCTGTATTTTTTTCGTATACGTTTAATACTAATCAAATCTTCTATATTTTTATTTTAATGAAATTAGAAGGAGCTGAGGAGTATTGCTGAGGAGACATACCCCATGACAAACCTTTAGTCTTTATGAAAATAAGTATTATACGTATTTAGAATGTGTGGCTCATCGAAAATATTATTATTTTAAAATAACTGAGAAAACACGAAAATTTCCTTATATTTTTTGGGGTTTAAGTAGGTAGAATAAGAAAATTTTCCAGCGATAGATGTGACCGTCCATACCAAAGCCACATTGTAACACAAAAACCAGGTGCGGGTCATGGGACACCCTGCAGAAGTTAAACTTCCAACTCGTATGTTATTAAACTCGGTATAACAAAAACCGAAAAAATTAGAGTACACCTCATTTCAATAGGTCTTTAAAAGTCCAATATTAAAAAGTAAAAATATAATTTTATTACGTATTCGAGCACGCACACGCATAAAATATATATACTTCAACATACTATTTATGTCACACGTGATTCGAGCATTTTAAGTACTTCCATGTACGCTGTGATAGATGTATTAATACATGTAGGAATTGTTACAATAAAGAATCGTATCTACCCTATGGAATTAGGTGAAGAAGCCTCAGATCTCAAGTTAATGGTCAACCTTGGCTATGCCTCGGGCAACTCTATACGTAAGACCTGAGACTTACTTTGCTTTTGCTCCCTATGTAAGTGTGTTATGTACTATTTATGGATTTGATATAACATTATACATGTATAATCAATTCATGTTGGCATCTTTGTATACGACAAATATTTTTATTTTTTATTTTAGCTACTACAAAAGGATAATAATACTTTGCATCTGACTGAGATTAAGGGAAACAATAGACATAGCTATTTTTCGTTGTAAAGTTCTAATTTTTTGTTCAATTCATTTTATATAATTATTTATTCGTTTTCAAAATTGACCCGTGCTTTACTCGTTTCTACTAACCTCAAAATTATTTTTAAAAATATAGGTTTCGGTCACGTAACAATTATTTTCATAACACATGATAGATAGTAGAGATAAAGCCAATTTATAGGTAGGATAGGTAGGGTGTAGCTTTCTCTTTCAGATAAAACTTTTGTTAATTTTTGAATTATTACGATTATTTGTATTCAAAGTCCATGTAACACACATTTTTAAATCGTAATACATATTTTCTATACGTGGAGCTATTTTTTTCCTAACTGGCTTCACTTTTGAGATACGATTCTTTGTCTAATTTCAAGACGTTATATAACTACAAAAGTTTTTCGAAGATTTTGTAAACGCCTGTATTGAATTTTTTTTAAATGCCACATAAAAAAAAATTATTTTGACTTGTTCTTTTCAAGATACAGTAAAAAAAAAAGAAAATTGAAGTTTCGTTTCTGCGTGGTCCAACCCTTCTTTATTTGCGCACCTCGATCACCTTTATTAAACCCGTAAAAATTGTTATTTTAAATCTATCTGACATCTCACTTGAGAAATGAATGTGATTCTTATTCTGAGAGTTTATGTCACAACATTAATTTTTTAAAGATTGTGTAAACGTCTGTGTTAGTTGCATAAACGTGAAAACAACTAGAATAAGAGTGCATGTGTGTAGTAGGATATCCCGGGAAAAAATTCTGCTGGTTTCGTTTTGTTTTGTTTTGTTTTGCAGGAAAGGGAAAATGGCAACGAGGATGGAATGATAGCCATATACAGGGGAGAAAGAGAAGATCAAGAGAGAAAGAGAAGATCGAGAGAAAAAGAGAAGATTAAGAGAATAGAAGAAGATCAAGAGTAAAAGGGGTAGAGTTAACAAAAGAGAAAATTTCAGAGAGATAGTGGGCCTAAGTAAAGTAATAAAGAACTGTGTAATTTTTAGAACACGAGAGCTTGCAGAGGCCAGAGGAGAAAAAGTAATTTTTATTTTCAGGAACCAGAACCAGTAAAAAGAAAAAAAAATTAAACAGGGAAAACCCTGATCAAGACTGATAATTATTTATTTCAAGAAACCAAAGGATCCATAGGAGGGGTGAGAAGTAACTATCACTGAAGAGACACCAGGTAAGAGTCTTTTCGTTTTAAAATAAGGTAGTCATCGATGATGTACGGCTTTAGACATTCAAGAGAATGTCTAGCCTAGGAGGAGGGATTGTGACGTGGTAGCTGAAACTATCAAGACACTATATACCTGTGTTATTACAGTTATCGGGATACAAGAAAAGTAACAGGTGAGAAGCAAAAAGAAGATTAGCAGGGATTAAGGAAGAGAACTATTAGTGAAGCAAGATTTCGAATCAAAAGGGAGACAAAATGTGTAGTCAGTGAATAATAGAGAGGAGTAACCGCTGATTGATCCGTCGGAAGACAACCATGCCGCCTAACTACCGCGAGGATTAGGGCGAGTTCCAGGTAGCAGCAGGTAAGAACGAGGATAGGGATAAGGTAGGTGTACTGTGTAAAATGCACTGGGTATATATATCGGGACAAAAGGGTTAAGGACAATCAAAGCGAGCCAGAGTCAGTGTGTGTGGTGTTATATAAGAACAAGGTAAACTAGTCAGGTACCAGGTGTGTTTAAGGGTGTGTGTTTGTGTAAAAGTAACATAAGCACCAGCCGCCCACACACATACATACACACACATATACATATTTATATAGAGAGAGATAGAAAGAGAGAAAAAGAAAGTATAGAGTTGTAATTAAGTATGTAAGAGAGTGAATAAATAGCGCAGGAGGACTGTGAACGTCAATTAGTAATATTGTTTAATGGTAATTATTGCCCTATTTTTCCCTTTTAAGTTTCTTTTAACAACTATTTGGCGTTCCCGAATGGAATACCTGTGGCAAATCTCCTGGAGGACAGGATCAGGGTGGCTGTTCGTCAGCTGAAAAATCCTCGTCACAATGTATGTGTAGAAAGGAAAAATAGTAAAGGATACCAATTTTTACTACATGTTTTTTTTTAAACTTCGAAGAGATAAAGTGAAGTTATGTGCCAGGCGTTATTTATCTGATCGTATCTTAGCTGTAAGAGATGAGCAGCTTAAACAGCAGCATAGGTATAAGAAAACGCTAAACAACGCACCTATATATATGTATATATGTACATTAACTGCAGCGTCGCGAGCCATAGTGCTTATGCAGAGGAGAAAGCATTCTTGAAAGCTTGCTATAAGCTTCCTCAATTAATAGAGACCGTCAAATAATAAGGCAAGCGTCAATTACCACACATTCCGAAGGGCTTACTGGTCCCTTTACTAAAAAAAAAACCGTGCGTGCTCAAGTACCTAAGTAAGAAGTAATATTTTTATAAAATTATAAGGCAGAAAATATAGTTATAAATATAAATAAACCTTCCATGAAACGATATTGTGGGTACAAAGGTGGTGCAATTATCTTTAAAATGCATATACCTACGTTAGTTAGGTGTGGTTTCAATACACATTCTTATATTTAATAACTAAACAATTATAAACAATATATTATAGCACAATGCAATATAAACAATGCTCGTCCAGAAAGTTCATTACGTATAGATTTTTTTGACAGATATTATTCAAGCATCAAAAGTATACTCAAATGCCATTTAAAATACCCAAGAACAATGCAGATTATTAAACTGTACCCTCTTTCACGTGTTCAATTTTAAAAATTTTGCAATTTAACATGTACCATTATGAAAGAATCACTAAAAACTGCATTATTAAGATCTGTATAAGCCCCGTCATTTTTGTTGGATATAAATTTACTTGTAGATAAACCTGTTTCATTTTAAATTAGATTTATGTATTTTTTTTTCTTTTTTCGTGCAATAACACAGAAAGAAAGGGTCAAGTATGCGTAAAAGCGTAAACGTAAGCTGATCCATATAAGAAAAATAAATTCCAGCGAAGCTGCATATATTTGCGCTCCTTTCAACTCTCTAAATTTTGTAATAGAAGAAAAGGCAATAAAAATCAACTATAGTTATTATACAGTACCAACAACTTAATTTGTTAATTTGAAAATTTTAAAACAATGTGAAGAACTAAATGAACACTTGATAACTTTTTTAAAAACAAACAAATAAATAATAAGAAATTAAATGTTTATTCATACATATAAAATCTGCTCTGCTAATATGTACTAATTTCCAAATCCTGAAAAAAAACAGGTACCAAAAGATGTATATCAATAAATAATTCATTTAATTATAAAATAAATAATACAACCAGAAGTAAACATAAACTCACATTAGACATATGTTACGAAGTGTACTATAAAATCAAGTGATCGATTTTTCCATGTCAGGCTCGCTCATAGCAGCGTCGGTAAGATGCTTGCTAGGTGTGCAAGAGGACAGGAGTTCAAATCTCTTTAAGAACTGTTATTTTTATTTTTATTTTTTTTTCCTTATTTTTTTAATATTAAATAAAAGAAAAAATAAGAAAAATTTAAAATGTATGGGGTGAGGGGGAAAAACGAAAGCAAAATCCACTTCCAATACACTTTTTCTCATAGTCACCAATCTGAAATCATTAATGTACTCCATAGGGATAAACGCGCCTATAAAAGTATTACTTAAAAAATAAGAAATGAAGAATAATGAGGCAAGCGCTAATCCTCTTACAACTTAAAGCACTTACAGGTTGCTGTAGTTATTATTATATAACATTAAACATTAAGGCAAGGGTCGAACACAACACAACCCGAGGCACTTACTAGAAGCATCAAACATTGAAAAAAAATTGATAAAATAATAAGATAAGCGCCATTCAACACACAACTTAAAGTGCTTACTAGATGCTATATTTATTATTAAAAATCATTAAATAACAAGGCAAAGGCAGATCACCATACAACTTTGGGTGCTAACTGGTCATTCTAATTATTAATATAATAAATAACATAACGGAAATACCAACTATTACACAACAAGCGGCTCCTACTAGTTACTTCATTTATTGACAAAACTAACAATATAACACAGGCGCCAATCGCTAAAAAACCTGGGGCACTTATTGGTCACTTGATTAAATGATAAAATACATATAATAACAAGGAAAGCATTAATTAGTACAAAACTAAGGGCTTTTTAAGATTACTTTGAATATTAATAAAGATCATTATATAATAACGCAAGGGCCAATTACTACAAAATTCGGGGTGATTACTGGTCACTTTATTCATTACTAAAAATTATAAAATAATAAGGCAAGCAACGATTACCAGTTAACTCGGAAAGCTCACTGGTCACTTTATGACCTAATAAAAATCATTATATAACAACGCAAGCACTAATCACCACAAAACCCAGGGTGCTTACGGGTTGCTTTATTTATTAATAAAATATTAAAAAAACACAAGCGTTAGTAACCACAGAACTGGAAGCGCTTACAGGTTGCTTTGTAAGTTAATAATAATTATTAAATAGTAACGTATTAGCTAATAACTTCATAGCCAAAGCCGCTCATTGGTTGCTTTATTCATCAATAAAATAAATGAAATAACGCAAGCACCGATCACCAAACAACCTATAGCATTTACTGGCTGCTTTATTGACTAAGAAAATTTATAAAATAATAACACAAGCATAAATTTTTGCACAATCCAGTGCACCAACAGGTCATTTTATATTTAAATAAGACCTATTAAATAATAACGCAAGGGCTTATCACCACACAATTTGGAGTACTAATAAATCGCTTGATTTATTACGTCCAGATATTCAAAAATAAAGCGAGCACTAATTGTCACAACTTCTAGGCCTCCTGGTTTTTTCATCAGATAAAAAAAAAAGTTATATAAGTACGCAATAGATGATTACTACAAAATCCAGGGCTTTTACTGGAAGCTCCGTTCATCAATAAATTTAAAAAAATTACGCAAGCGTTTAATATTACACAACTTTGGGCACTAGCAGGTCACGATATAATCAAATAAAAATCATTAAATAATAACACTAGGGTTGATCACCTCACAACGGTTTCATTAATAAATACAGTGAACAGTAAGCGCCCCGGGTTGAGAATCTATTGGCACCAACGTTATTATTTTATGTTTATTTTAATAATAAATACAGCGACCAGTAGGTGCCTTGACTTGTGTGGTGATTCGTGGATTTTGAATAATGAATAAAGCGACTTGTAGGCATTCCAATTTGTGTGGTGATTGGCGCGTGCGTTACATTTCACAACTTCAATTAATAAATAAAGTGACCCAAACGCAACCTTATTTGTGTATTGCTTGGCACTTGGGTTATTATTTTATATTTTTAATTATGAACAGACCGACCAGTATGCACCGCCAGTTGTGTTGTCATCAGCATTTGCCTAATTATTTTATACGTTTTATTAAGAAATAAAGCAAGCAGCACGCATTATTCGTATTATTTAATGATTTTCATCAAATAAATGACACCACTAAGCACGTCAAGTTGTGTGGTTATCAGCGCTTACGTTACTATTCAATTATTTCTATCAATACAAAAAAGCGACAAGTAAGCAACACAGTTCGTAGGGTGATAGGCGAGTAGGCTTTTATTTTACGATTTCGATTAATAAATATAGTCACCAGTAAGCACCTGGCGTTGTGTAGTTATTGGCTTTTGCCTTAATATTTTAGGCATTGTATTAACAAATAAATCTGACAAGTAAGCGCCCTGTGTTGTGTGATTATAGGCATTTGCGCTATTAACTAATAATTTTCAGTCATAAAATAAGCAACCAGTAAGCACCCAAGGTATTGTAGTTATCGGCGGTTGCCTTATCATTCTATATATTTAATTAAAAAATGAAGCAAGCAGATAGCACCCCAGGTTGTGTGGTGATTACGCTTGCGTCATGTTTTAAAAACTTTTTTTAATATCTAAAGCAACAAAAAGTGCCCTGAGGTGTGTGGTGCTTGGTGCTTGCCTTGTTATTTAAAGATTTTTATAGATAACTAAAGCGATCAGTAACGGCTCCAGATTGTGCAATGATTGGCACTTACAGTACTATTCAATAATTTGCATATATAAATATAAAGACAAATTGAATAACAATGATTTGTTCGTAGTCGATCTTCACTTAACTTTATTCGTATAAATATGTTACAGCTGTTCTGGTGCACCTACGTCCCGCAGATGTGTCTACATAAAGTCTTTAATACTGATGCAAATCAAATGGATATGCACACGTTATTTTTTAATTTACTACCAACGTGGGGAAAAATTCGATATCCAACATTGGTTTGTAAAACTATACGAAGAAATAGCAATGTCTAATTTTTTTAATGTGCTGCGTTGTAAAGTTACAAAAAAATTTTACTCTGCAGCTGCAGTTAGATGTTGATGATGATGATGATGATGATGATGATGATGATGATGATGATGATGATGATGATGATTATGATAATGATGATGATGATGATGATGGTAATAATGATGATAATGATAATAATGACGTAAATAATAATGATATAGCTCGTGATTATAAAGATAAAAATAATACTAATTTAAATAGTAATTATTCAATAATAATGATAATAATATTAATGATGATGACGATGATGATCATGATAATGATGATGATGATGATAATAATAATGATGAAGCTAATGACGATAATGTTCATGATGATGATGATGTTAAAGATAAAAATGATAATAAAAAAGTGATGTTGATAATACGATGATAATAGTAATGATGACGATGATGATTATGATAATAATGATGATAATGATAAAGATGATAAAGATGATGATAATAATTATGATGATGATGATGATAATGAGGATTTAAGAAATTATGATAATAATAATGATGATAATGGTGATACTGATGATAATTATGATGATGCTGATGATAATAATGATGATAATGATGATGATAATGATGATAATGATAATACTGATAATAATGAGAATTATAGTAGTCATAATAATGATGATGATGATGATAATGGTGATACTCATGATGATTATGATGATGATGATAACAATGATGATGATAATAATGCTCATAATGTTGATGATAATTATGATACTGATAAACATAGTGATGATATTGATGACAATTATAATCATAATGGTAATAATTATGATCATAATGATGATGATAATAATAATACTAATCATAATAATGATGTTGATGATGATGGTGATGATGATGATGATAATAATAATGATGCGGATGATATTAATGATGATGATGATGTTGATAATTATAATAATTATAATATTAATAAAAATAATAATAATGCTTATGCTTATAGTTATAACAATTACAATACTAATCATTCTTATGATAGAAGTGATGGTTTTAATGATAGTAATATCAATGATGATGATATTAATGATAATAATATTGATGATGATGATGATGATGATGATGATGACGACGATAATAATGATAATGATGAGGATAATAATGATAAAGATAATAATGCTGGTGATAATATAAATGATAATAAGGACGATAACATTGACGATAATAAGAATAATTATGATGATAATGTTGATGATGATGATAATGTTAAAGATAATGATGATGATAAAGAAAATAATAATAATAATAATAATAATGATAATAATAATTGTTATCATGATAACGTTAACAATTATAATAAAGATGATGATAATAATGGAAATGATGATTATCATAAAGTAAATGATGATAATGTTGATATTGATAATAATTTTAATGATAATGCTTATGCTAATAATAATAGTGACAATAATGATAATAATAATAGTAATATTGACGATAGTGATAATCATAATAATGATGATGATAAAGATGATAAAGATGATGATAATGATGATGATGATGATGTTGATGATGGTTATGATGATAATAATATTAATGATGATAATAATAGTTATGATGATGATATTAATGTTAATGACACTATGAGTGATTATCACAAAAATGATGATGATAATGATGATGATAATAAAGATGATAATAATGGTAATGAAGATGACATTGATGATAATAACGATAGTAATGATTAGAATAATAACGATGATGACATTAATGTCGGTAATAAGAAAAATAACGTTGACGATAGTAAGAATACTGATGATAATAATGTTAAAAATGATGATGATAATAACGTTAAAAATGATGATGATAATAATGATGATGATGGTTATGATAATTACAATGATCATAATAATGATGATAATAATAATTGTGATCATAGTGGTAGTAATAATAATAAGATTAAATATAATGACAATGGTTACACTACTGGTGACATTAATGATACTACCGATGATAGTGATGATATTGATGAACATGATAATGATAAAATCTATAATATTAATGAAGATTACAATAATGATTATGATAAAGATGTCGATGATCATGATGTTGTCGATGATTACAGAGATAATGATGATAATAATAATGATGCTGATGATAAGAACGGTGCTGATAAAAATAATGATAATTATAATGATAACGACGATAATGATAATAATGATGATGATCATGATAATGATATTGATAATGATAATGATGATAGCGATGATGAAAATAATGATAAAAATGATGATTAATGCTAACGCTTATGATATAAATGATGAAGAAGACCATAATTATAAAGATAATAATAGAAAGAATGATACTGATAATGGAGATAATGTTCTACCAATTATGATAATGATAATGCTGATGAACATGGTAATGATATTGATAATGATAATAATAATGATGATAATGATTATGATAAAAATAATGATGATGATGGTTATTTTGACGATATCTATGATGATGATACTAATTTTAATGATAATAATGTTGATAATGATGATAATAATTATGATAATGCTGAAGCTTATGATGATAATGACAATATTGATGATAATAACAGTAATGACAATTATAATGATTGTGATAAGGATCAGAATAATGATAATGCAGATGATGATAATAATGATTATGTTGATAGTAAAAATAATGATAATGATGATGATGATGATGATAATGATAATTATTATGATAATCATAATGATTATGGTGTTGATGATAATTATAAACAAGATAATAATAATAATAATGATGCTGACGATAAGAATGACGCTGATAGGAATTATGATAATAATTATGATAATAATAACGATGATGATGTTAATAATTATGATAATGATGATGATAATATAGATGATGTTAATAATGATGATGATAATAATAATGATATTACTCGATGATGATGCTAATGGTGATAATGATGATGATGATAATGATAATGATGATGATGATAATGATAATGATGTTGCGGATGATGATAATGATGATGATGTTGATGATTATAGTTATTATAATTTTAATAATTTTAAGAATAATGCTTGGGCTTATAGTTATAATGATTACAATAATTATTATACTTCCAATGATGGTGATGATTTTAATGATAGTGTTTTCAATGATATTGATATTGATAATAATACCAATAATAATGCTGACAATGATGACGACGATGATAAAGATAATGATAATGTGGATAAAAATGATTATGAGGACGACAACGTTGATGATAATGAGAATGACTATGATGATGATGTCTATGATGCTGATAATGTTAAAAATAATGACGATGATAAGGAAAATAATGATTATGATGATAATAATGATAATTATAATTGTTATTTTGATAACACGACAATTATTATAAAGATGAGGAAGATAATAATAATAATGATACTAATAATGATAATAATGTTAATGATGATAATGTTGATATTGATAATACAAATAATGATAATGCTCATGCTAATAATAGTAGTGACAATAATGATGATAATAATAGTAATGATGACGATGGTAATAATAATAATGATGATGATAATAAAGATGGTGGAGATGATGATGATGATTATGATGATGATAATAATGATAATGATGATAATGATAATGATGATGATGATAATAATAATAATGATGATGATAATGATGATAATGGTGATAATAATGATAATAATAAGAATTATAGAAATTAAAATAATAATGATGATGATGATAATGGTGATAATTATGATAATTATGATGATGTATTGATGATAATGATGATAATAATAATGAGGATAATAATGATTAAGATAATAGTGATAATGATAATGATGCTGGTGATGATAGAAATGACACTAAGGACGATAACGTTGACAATAATAAGGATAACTATGATGATGATGTTGATGATGATGATGATGTTGAAGACTATAATGATGATGAGAAAAAAAATAATGATGATGATAAGAATTTTTATTATGATAACGTGAAATGATAATGATGATAATGATGATAATGATGATTACATTAGTTATGATGATGATATTGATGTTAATGACAATAATAACGATTATGACAATAATGATGATGATAATGAAGACAATAATAATAATGGTAATGAAGATGACATTAATGATAATGACGATAATAGTGATTAGGATACAAACGATGATGATATTCATGTCGGAGATAAGGACAATAACGTTGATGAGAATAAGAATGATGATGATGATGGTAATGATGATGATGGTGATGAGGATTATAATGATCATAATGATGATGATAATGATTGTGATGATAGTAGTAGTGATAATAATGAGATTAAATATAATGTTAATGCTTACGCTATTGGTGATAATAATAACACAATCGATGATGAATATCATATTTATAAAGATGACAATAATTATGATGATAATGTTGATGATGATTATAATAATAATTATAATGATGATAATGATGATTATGATGTTGATGACTATTATAAAGATAATAATGATAATAATGATGATGCTGATGATAAGACTGGTGCTGATAAGAATAATATTGATAATTATAAAAATGATAATGATGGTGATAATGATGATAGCGATGATGATAATAATAACAACAAAAATGATAATAATAATGCTAACGCTTATGGTAATAATGATAAAGATGACCATAATAATAAAGATTATGATAGAAAGAATGATACTGATGATGACGATAATGCTCTACTAATGATGATAATAATTATGCTGATGAGCATGGTAATGATATTGATGATAATAATAATGATGATGATAATGATTATGATGATAATGATGATGATGATGATGGTGATACTGATGATAACAATGATGATGATGATGCGGATAAAAGTAATGATCATGATGATGTTGATAATGACGTTGATGATTATGATGATGAAGATAATACTGATTATGATAAGTATAAAAATGACAATGATGCTGGTAATAATAGAAATGATAATAAGGATAATAATGTTAACGGTAGTAAGAATGATTATGATGATGTTGATGTTGATGATGTTGTTGAAGATACTGATGATGATAAGGTAAATAATGATGATGATAATAATGATGATTGGACGATGATCATAATAATAATGCAGATGATGAAAGTGATGCTTCGAAGGATACTGATGATTATTATGATGATGATGATGATCATAATGATGATAGCGATGATGATGATAATGCTCATGCCAATGATGATTATATGATGCTGATGAACATGGTAATGATATTGATGATAATGATAATAATAATAATAATAATAATAATAATGATTATGATAATGATGACGATGATGATGATGATGATAATGAAGATGATAATAATGGTAATGAAGATGACATTAAAGATAATGACGATAATAGTGATGGGGATACAAACGATGATGATATTCATGTCGGAGATAAGGACAATAACGTTGATGAGAATAAGAATGATAATGATGATGATGGTCATGCTGATGATGGTGATGATGATTTTAATAATTATAATGATGATGATAATGATTGTGATGATAGTGGTAGTGATAATAATGGGATTAAATATAATGTTAAAGCTTACGCTATTGGTGATAATAATAACACAATCGATGATGAATGTCATATTAATGAACATGATAATGATGATGATCATAATGTGATGATGATTATAATAATAATTATGATAATGATAATGATGATTATTGTGTTGATGACGATTATAAAGATAATAATGATAATAATCATGATGCTGATAATAAGAATGGTGCTGATAAGAATAATATTGATAATTATTATGATAATGATGATGATGATCATGAAAATGATAATGATGATGATAATGATGATAGCGATGATGATAACAATAACAATAAAAATGATGATAATGCTAACGCTTATGGTAATAATGATGAAGATGACCATAATAATAAAGATTATGATAGAAAGAATAATACTAATGATGACGATAATGCTCTACTAATGATAATAATAATTATGCTGATGAGCATGGTAATGATATTGATGATAATAATAATAATGATGATAATGATTATGATGATAATGATGATGATGATGGTGATACTGATGATAACAATGATGATGATGATGCGGATAAAAGTAATGATGATGATGATGTTGATAATGACGATGATGATAATGATGATAAAGATAATACTGATTATGATAATAATGAAAATTACAATGATGCTGGTGATAATAGAAATGATAATAAGGATAATAATGTTAACGGTAGTAAGAATGATTATGATGATGTTAATGATGATGTTGTTGTTAAAGATACTGATGATGATAAGGTAAATAATGATGATGATAATAATAATGATGATTGTGACGATGATCATAATAATAATGCAGATGATGAAAGTGATGCTTCGAAGGATACTGATGATAATTATGATGATGATGATTATAATGATAATAGCGATGATGATGATAATGCTCATGCCAATGATGATGATATGATGCAGATAAACATGGTAATGACATTGATGATAATAATTATCATAATGATAATGATTATGATAATGATGACGATGATAATCATGATGATAATGATGATGATAATAATGATAAAGATTATGATAATGACAAGAATTATAGTAATTATGATAATAATGATGACAATGATGATGGTGATACTAATGATAATGATGATGATAATCATTAAAATTATAAAAATAATGATAATAATGCTTATACTAATAGTTATAATAATTACAATAATGATCATTTTATTGATATTAAGGATGATTTTAATGATAATGATATCGATGATTATGATGATAATGATGTTGATAATGATAATGATTATGATGATAATGCTTATGCTTATGATGATAGTGACAATTTTGATGATAATAACTGTAATGATGACGATAAAGATTGTGATGATAAATAATCATGATGATGAAAATGCAGATGATAATAATGATAATATTGACAATATTAATAATGATAATGCTCATTCTAATAATAATAGTGACAAGAATGATGATAATAATAGTAATGATGATGATAATGATTATGATGTCGATGATGATTATAAAGATGATAATGACAATAAAAATGATGCTGATGATAAAAATAGTGCTGATAAGAATAATAATGATAATTATAATGATAATGACGATGATGATGATGATGATAATGATGATAATGATGATGATGATAATGATGATAATAATGATGATGATAATGTAGATGTTTATGATGCAGAAGATGATAATGATGAAGGCAACGTTGATAATAATAATAATAGTAAACATAATTATAATGATATTGTTTATGCCAATAGTAATTATAGTTATGAAGATGATAATACTAATGATGGTGGTGAAAACATTTTTAATAATGATTATTAAGATGATAGTAATAGTAATAATTATTGTGACGATAAAGTAAAGATAATGATAATGAAAATAATGATAGCGATCATGATAATAATGATATTAATTATGATAATAAGATTGATTATGATGTTGATGATGATAATGATAATAATGATAATGCCGATGATGATAATGATAATAATGATAATGCAGATGATGGCAATATGCTTCTTAGGATACTGAATATAATTATGATGATAATAATGATAATGATTATAGCGTTGATGATAAAAATGATAATAGAAATGATGATAATAATGCTAACGCTCATGGTATTAATGAAAAATATGACCATAATAAAAAAGATGATGATAAAAAAATTGATACTAATGATAATGATACTGCTGATGAACATGGTAATGATATTGATTATAATAATGATAATAATGATGATAATAATAATGATAATGATTATGATAATGATAATGATGAAAATTATGGTGATTATGATAGTAATAATGACGATGATGATGGTGACACTGATGATGATGATAATGATGATGATTTCAATGACAATGATATCGATGATTATGATGATAATGATGATGCTGATGGTAATAATTATTGTGATAATAATTTTAATGATGATAATAAAGTTAATAGTAGTAAGAATGATGATAATGCTAATGATTATGATGATAGTGACAATCATGATGATAATAACAGTAATGGTAACGATAATGATTGTGATGATGATCATGTTGATGAAAACGCAGATGATGATAATGATGATGATGTTGATGATGAAGATGATGATGATGTTGATGATGATGATGATGATGATGATGATGATGATGATGATGATGATAATAATAAAGATGATGATAATCATAATGGTGATTATGATGATGATGAGAATGATTATGATGTTGATGATGATTATGAAGATGATTATAATAATAATAATGATGCTGATGATAAGATTAATGCTCATAAGAATATTGATGATAATCATGATGATAATGACGATGATGATGATGATGATGATGATGATGATGATGTTGATGATGCAGATGATGATGATAATGATTGTGATAATGATGTTTATGATAATAATAATTATAATTATAATAATAATAGTAATAATAATAATAATAAAAATACTTATGCTAATAGTTATAATGATTACACTAATGATCATACTTATGATGATGAGGATGATTTTAATAATCATAATATCGATGATGATGATGATAATGATAATGCTGATGGTAATAATAATGATGATAATAATATTAATGATGATAATGTTGATAATGATAATTAATAATGATGATAATGCTCATGCTTATGATGACAGTGAGAATATTGATAATAATAATATTAATAATATTGATAATGATTGTTATGATGATGATGATGATGATGATGATGATGATGATGATGATGATAATGCAGATGATGATAATGATGATGTTGATGATGATAATGATGATGATTATGATTATTATGATGATTATGATGACCATAATAATGATGATAATGATTGTGATAATGGGGATAGTGATAATAATGAAATTAAATATAATGATAATGCTTACGTTAATGGTAATAATGATGATACTATCGATGATGGTGATGATATTGATGATAATGATAGTAATGATGTTGATAATGATGATGATGATAATGTTGATAATGATGATGATGTTGAAGATAATGATGTTAAGTATAATAATGATGATAATAATAATTGAGATTATGATAACGTTGACAATTATAATGAAGATGATAGAGATGATGATAATGATGATGATGAAGTTAGTGTTGAATTTTATTTATCATTTTTGATATGATTAAAAAAAAAAAAAAAAAAAAACTGTGCACAGTATAAAAAATTCATGACGTTAGAAGATAAAAATCTTTATCTTGCAAGCAAATAAAGGTACTAAAAAATGGCATAACTATGTATAATCCATGATATATTTACAATATCAAAGGTCTGTGACTTGGAAGGACAGAACCTTCTTTGTAGCATTAAACACTTGAGCCAATAGGCAAATGAGAAAAGGACAACTATTCTTTTTTACTCGATCCATCTGATGCAATTGTCTTTAACTGTTAAGAAATCGCTTTGCACCTTTACTATTATGTTGAAAAGTGACCTCTAGACCTGTGTCATGCTTCAGTTACACTTTTAAAGTCAGTGCCAGCAGCCAAGGAGAGAAAAATTCTACGTCAGGATAGCACAACGTATCAGTTAACGATTTCACGTGTCAAGGGATTCAGTAAAATCTATATAGTATTTTTTTTAAGTTATGCTTCTATAGGCACATTGTGCTTGAGGTAAATCAATGATATCAGAATTCTGACCTTGAGAAAATATGTGACGTAAGGTAATTTTGCTCCTTAACCATATCACCCCGTGCCGGTTTCCTCCACTCTTCGTCATGCCACACCACCAAAGCACAGCACACATTTGAAATTATACAAATTTTTATTCCATATTATTTATACCATCCATTAAGAAAAAAAACTTCTTTTCTCAGAATTGGAGCCAGTGAACTCCTGCACACGAGCCAAGTACCTTATCCACTCTGATACGAGCAGTCCCAGTGTGAGGAAGGTGTAATTTTTTTGATAGTGTGGTTCGTTACTTATTTTTATTGAAAATATTTATTGACTTTTTAAAAATTAATTAAGTATACTTATAAACTATACTAGTAAATGAATTTTTTAATTAATGAACGGATTTCTTTTATATAATTTTAGATATTGTTTGTTTATATTATAATAAATGTATACTTATTTTTCACGTATTTGATAAATTATAAGTAAATGAAAAATGGTTCATACCATTTTTGTATGTTTTTTTTTTTGATTGTTTCAAATTTTTCTGAGTTATTTATTTATTTTTTTTTATTTTTCTTGTAATGATGGCTTATTTTTGCGAGGCTCTATTAATAAATTTGTCAATTTTTGTTGCGTCTCATTTTTTTCTCAAGTTTTTTATTTGTGACTGAGTTAGTTTTTCTATTCGAGGCTATTCATTTAATTTAGTAGGTGAAAAGTCCAGAGAGGTAAAAGAAGCAGAATTCTAAAGCTTTGCTCAAAAATAATTTGCTCAATATGGATGTACTTATATGTGAACTTTTACACTTACTCGACCACTTTAAGCTTATTTCATGAAAGAATTAGCTTGGTGGTAGAAGTACTAGCGTGTTCTAGTGAAGCAGGGCTGGTTGAGAGGGAAATAAAATGAAAAACTTACTTCCGTCCCATTTGGTTCTTGGATCATAATTCTTAAAACGTCTCTTTATTTCAACAAATTGATATTATTGGTTGTAACTTGATAAAGATCCATTTCAAGGTAAATTAAATAATAATAAATTATTTGTAATCAATCTTTATTTTAATTTTTTCCTATGAATACATTACAGCTGTTTCAGTACACAGTACCTTCTTCAGAAGTGTGTACATCTAGTCTTGATTCATACCAATTCAAGTAACGTATTGATACGAATAAAGTAAAGTAAAGATCAACTACAAATAAGTCATTATCATTTAATTTGTTTCTTTATTTATTTATGCAAATTATTAAATAGTACTGCAAGCGCCAATCATTGCACAATCAGGAGCCGTTACTAGCCGCTTTATTTATTTTTAAAAATCTTTAAATAACAAGGCAAGCACCAAGCACCACACAACTCAGAGCACTTACTGTTGCTTTAGATATTAAAAAAAATTTTTGAAACATGACGCAAGCGTTAATCACCACACAACCCGGGGTGCTATCTGCTTGCTTTATTTTTTAATAAAATATATAAAATAATAAGGCAAGCGCCGATAACTACAATACCTAGGGTGCTTACTGGTTGCTTATTTTATGACTGAAAATTATTAGTTAATAGCGCAAATGCCTATAATCACACAACACAGGGCGCTTACTTGTCAGATTTATTAGTTAAAACAATGCCTAAAATATTAAGGCAAAATCCAATAACTACACAACGCCAGGTGCTTACTGGTGACTATATTTATTAATCAAAATCGTAAAATAAGAGCCTACTCGCCTATCACCCCACGAACTGTGTTGCTTACTTGTCACTTTTTTGTATTGATAAAAATAATTGAATAATAACGTAAGCGCTGATAACCACACAATCTGACGTGCTTAGTGGTGTCATTTATTTGATGAAAATCATTAAATAATACGAATAATGCGTACTGGTTGCTTTATTTCTTAATAAAACGAATAAAATAATTAGGCAAGTGCTAATGACAACACAACTTGGGGTGCATACTGGTCGGTCGGTTTATAATTAAAAATATAAAATAATAACGCAAGTGCCAAGCACCACGCAAATAAGGTTGCGTTTAAGTCTCTTTATTTATTAATTAAAGTTGTGAAATGTAACGCACGCACCAATCACCACACAAATTGGAATGCCTACAAGTCGCTTTATTTATTATTCAAAATCCACGAATCACCACACAACTTAAGGCACCTACTGGTCGCTGTATTTATTATTTAAATAAACATAAAATGAAAACGTTGGTGCCTATTGCTTCTCAACCTGGGGCGCTTACTGTTCACTGTATTTATTAATAAAACCGTTGTGAGGTGATCAACCCTAGCATTATTATTTAAAGATTTTTATTTGATTATATTATTACCTGCTAGTGCCCAAAGTTGTGTAATATTAAACGCTTGCGTAATTTTTTTAAATTTATTGATAAACGGAGCTTCTAGTAAAAGCCCTGGATTTTGTAGTGCTCATATATTGCGTACTTGTACAACTTTTTTTTTAATCTATTAGGAAAACCAGTAGGCCCAGAAGTTGTGACAATTAGTGATTGCTTCATTATTGAATATCTGGACGTAATAAATCAAGCAATTTATGAGTAATCCAAATTGTGTGGTGATAAGCCCTTGCGTTATTATTTAAAAGGTTTCATTTAAATATAAAACGACCTGTTGGTGCACTGGATTGTGTAAAAATTTATGCTTGTGTTATAATTTTATAAATTTTCTTAATCAATAGAGCAGCCAGTAAATGCTATAGGTTGTTTGGTGATTGGTGCTTGCGTTATTTCATTCATTTTATTGATGAATAAAGCAACAAATGAGCGGCTTTGGCTGTAAAGTTATTAGCCAATACGTTACTATTTAATGATTATTATTAACTTACAAAGCAACCTGTAAGCGCTTCCAGTTCTGTGGTTACTAACACTTGCTTTTATTTATTTATTTTATTAATAAATAAAGCAACCCGTGAGCACCCTGGGTTTTGTGGTGATTAGTGCTTGCGTTGTTATATAATGATTTTTATTAGTTAATAATGTGACCAGTAAGCTTTTTGAGTTAACTTGTAATCGTTGCTTGCCTTATTATTTTATAATTTTTAGTAATGAATAAAGTGACCAGTAATCACCCCGAATTTCGTAGTAATTGGCCCTTGCGTTATTATATAATGATCTTTATTAATATTCAAAGTAATCTTAAAAAGCCCTTAGTTTTGTAGTGATTGGTGCTTTCCTTGTCATTTTATGTATTTTATCATTTAATTAAGCGACCAATAAGTGCCCCAGGTTTTTAGCGATTTGTGCCTGTGTTATATTGTTAGTTTTGTCAATAAATGAAGTAACCAGTAAGAGTTGCTCGTTGAGAAATAGTTGGTATTTCCGTTATGTTATTTATTATATTAATAACCAGAATGACCAGTCAGCACCCGAAGTTGTATTGTGATCTGCCTTTGCCTTGACATATAATGATTTTTAATAATAAATATAGCAACCAGTAAGCACTTTTAGTTGTGTGTTGAATGGCGCTTTTCTTATTATTTTATCAATTTTTTTTCAATGTATGATGCTACTAGTAAGCGCCTCGGGTTGTGTTGTGCTCGACACTTGCCTTAATGTTTAATGTTTTATTATAATAACTACAGCGACCAGTAAGTGCTTTTAGTTGTGAGGGGATTGGCGCTTGCCTGATTATTTTTCATTTTTTATTTTTTAAGTTATACTTTTATAGGCGCGTTTTGCCCTATGGAGTACATCAATGATTTCAGATTAGTGACCATGAGAAAAAGTGTATCGGAAGTGGATTTTGCTTTTGTTGTCCCCCGTCACCCCATACATTTTAAATTTTTTTTATTTTTTATTCTATTTAATATTAAGAAAATAAGGAAAAAAAATAAAAATAAAAATAACAGTTCTCAAAGAGATTTAAACTCCTGTCCTCTTGCACACCTAGCAAGCATCTTACCTACGCTGCTATGAGCGAGCCGGACATGGGAAGATCGATCACTTAATTTTATCGAAAAATTCGTAACACATGTCTAATGTAAGTTTATGTTTACTTCTGGTTTTATTATTTATCATATAGTTAAATAATTTATTTATTGATACACATTTTTTGGTACCGGTTTTTTTTCAGGATTTGGAAATTAGTACATATTAGCAGAGCAGCTTTCATATGTATGAATAAACATTTAATTACTTATTATTCATTTGTTTGTTTTTAAAAAAGTTATCAATTGTTTATTTAGTTTTTTACATTGTTTTAAAATTTCTATATTTACAAATTAAGTTGTTGGTACTGTATAATTACTATAATTGATTTTTATTGCGTTTTTCTTATTTCACAAAATTTAGTGAGGTGGAAGGAGCGCAAATATATGCAGCTTCGCTGGAAATTATTTTTCTTATATGGATCAGCTTACGTTTACGCTTCCACGCATATTCGACCACTTCTTTCGTGTGTTATTGCACAAAAAAAGAAAAAAAAATATATAAATCTAATTCAAAATGAAACAGGTTTATCTACAAGTAAATTCTCATACAAACAAAAATGGAGGGGTTTATACAGATCTTATGAGTGTAGTTTTTAGTGATTTTTTCATAATGTTACATGTTAAATTGCAAATTTTTAAAATTGAACATGTGGAAGAGGGTACAGTT
The DNA here is from genome assembly GCF_036245765.1 of Copidosoma floridanum. NCBI lineage: Eukaryota > Metazoa > Arthropoda > Insecta > Hymenoptera > Encyrtidae > Copidosoma > Copidosoma floridanum. Next base: position 7,371,212 of record NW_028321893.1, read on the forward strand.
AAATAATCTGCAATTTTTTTGGGTATTTCATATGGCATTTTTAGTATACTTTTAATGCTTGAATAATATCTGTCAAAAAAATCTATACGTGATGAACTTCCGGAAGGAGCATTGTTGATATTGCTTTGTGCCATAATATATTGTTTTTAATTTTTTAGTTATGAAATATAAGAATGTGTATTGAAACCACACCTAACTAACTTAGGTATATGCATTTTAAAGATAATTGCACCACCTTTGTACACACAATATCGTTTCATGGAAGGTTTATTTATATTTATAACTATATTTTCTGCCTTATAATTTTATAAAAATATTACTTCTTACTTAGGTACTTGAGCACGCACGGTTTTTTTTTTTAGTAAAGGGACCAGTAAGCCCTTCGGAATGTGTGGTAATTGACGCTTGCCTTATTATTTGACGGTCTCTATTAATTGAGGAAGCTTATAGCAAGCTTTTAAGAATGCTTTCTCCTCCGTATAAGCACTATGGTTCGCGACGCTGCAGTTAATGTACATATATATATAGGTGCGTTGTTTAGCGTTTTTTTATACCTATACTGCTGTTTGAGCTGCGCATCTCTTACAGCTAAGATACGAAAAAGAAACAGTTTTTAAAGAGATTTGAATCTCCATTCAAATTTAGATTTTTAATGTGGTTGCACTAGAAAGGTCCTCTTGAATTGTAATTGTTTTCATATCTTGTATAATTTAACACTCGATTTGCATGTTAATTCACTGGATAAAATGCTGACAAAATGGCCCATTTGAAGCATTGCTGATCTGAATTTTGCACATGCACACAAGCTCTTTTTTCATAGTGGAAGTGAGAAGTTTAATGTAAGAAGTTCTATTTACTGCATGATATTTATTTATATTTATAACTTAGTTTAAAATTGTACGCGGTTTCCATCCTGAGTTACGCTTCTGAAATTTCTTAATGTCAGTTGTAATGGGATTTTGCACATTTATTTTAAACTAATTATACAAGTCTGTCGTACGAAAAACGCACATAGATTCAGTATTGAAATGTTTAACTCAAACAGTCTGTTTCTGTATTTATTTTTAAAGCGTGCTGCTGAGGAAGAATTTGTTGCACTTTTTTAACAAATTGTTTTTCTGCAGATTATAGAAATTTTACAGCATCTAAGTGTGCACTATTTGCAATAACAGTTATTTTTATACGATGGTTGAATACGCTGTTAAGTTCTTTCCACGTTACAGTCTCATCATGGTTGGATGTTGCAAGAAGTCCAAAGCCTTTAACTTTTAACTTTTTATAAAATGTTGCCAAAAAAGTCAATAGAAGACCTTCAATATTTAACAACTTTTGTTTAATGTGTGGAAGCAATTTTACTGATGGTTTGTAGCTGTTAATGCGTACAAGCACTATTACACAGATATCGATTAAATCTGAAATGTTGGTCATATTTTCACCATTCAATAAACACTGATGCTCTATTCACACTATTTCGCAAAAAATTACGTAACGCTTCACTGAGTCAGTAGTAGCAAAGTTTTCAAAAAGGTGTTTTATGTTATTGATGCTAAGACTGAACTTACTCAGATAAGCCAGACACAGCTTTTAAATTTAGTTTACACTATTTTTACTAGTCTGTCTATGAAAAAAGAGGGTTATTGGTTATTGGTTAAAAAAAAACTCCCAGAAAGATAAGATAAATACATGACAGGTAATTTTTACCTTTAATATTTTTTCTCTCTAAGGATCGACTGGAATCATGTATGCGTAAGATTTTTCTACTGTTAAACATTATTTAATCAGTTATAAAAGTGTTAAAACATAAGGTAATGCTTATGTACGTGAGCTACTTGTAAAACGACAAGTATTGACCTGTTTAGCTTCACACATACACTAGCATTGTGAGTTTTTATAATTCCTTTGTGATCAGTTGGAATAGTGTGTTTTTTACATTTTCTCCTCAATTGCTTTCACCTTTGAAATCGTTCGAGTCACGTATACATTGTATTTATTAGAAATGAAGAAAACAAGTTAGAGACAATACGTTAAGTGTAACGTTAACAACACTTGAGGGAGACTTACTTAAAGATTTGGAGAATTTTCATTGGAAAAAACCTCACCCAACTGGCTGTCCTACTCTTCCACCACCTCAAACCTATAACTCGAAATAGTATACAAGCAGATTGCTTGCAATAAGTAATTTGAAAACCATCAGCCGTTTCGTAGTATCGTTGCACTGAATTATAGAGCATCGAGGATACATTAGCAAAATAAAACTGAGCGAGGCAGAAGCAGTCTGCAGTTTTAGGAATGAGAAAGATATTTCTTATCAATCACCATACTCTAATAAAATTAACAATTTTTTTACCACTATTATTGCGTATGAGACCTCTGTAGTTAAATGAATCTAAATTTTTTTTTTTTTTTTTTTTAGTAATCATTAAAAAAATTTTTTTTAGACCTACTCGATTTATCGATGTGAAATTATACAGTTTCATCCAATAACTCTGGAGAGATTATACCGTTATAACCATCACCAGATGAGTCCGCTATTTCTGATGTCTCTATCACCAGCTCACTTGGATCCATCGTATATTTCTTATCCATAGTCGTCAATAATGCTGCCCGCTTCTCTTACTTTTTTATTTGCTGATGGGCTTGAAATGGGTGAATTTCTGGAGCAGCAATCCCCAGAAGCAGGATGCAGTTTTTGGGGTAAAAATTAATGTGAAATCTTTGGTAAATTTAATTATCATTATACTGTTGTAAATATGTAAGACTCTAAACCTATATTTGATGGATAATACAAATTTTTTAATTTTCATGTCAGCTTCCGCTGATATATACCCCCATCAATTGTCAGCAGAATCACCTGCGTCTGCAACACTCTTGTACACAAGGGAGTTTGGGCGGCATACATCGTCGGAACCGTGGTCACCGTCAGTGGCAGAGTTTAATTAAAAAATCTCTCTATCTTGGATGCTATCAAACAACTACAAGTAATTGACATTATAACATCGCCTCAAATGCTCAATTCTTCTAAGCAGGTACTAGAAATTGACTGAACATCTCCGAAACCAGCATCAGAGTCATCACCAGAGGCTGTGTGTAAAAAAAGGTATGCAGTGAAGAAAAGGACAAAGCGATTGCCAGATAAACTTGATAAGGTCTCAGGTATTTTCTTTAAAAATTTTAATGTATAATTTCTGTTATAAATAGTCTAAATAATAAAAAATAAATGTTTAATAAATATCTATGTTAAAATCAAACACTGCATACTTTTTATTATTATAGTGCTTTACGTCTAGCTTCCTTGTAGAGACACTACTTAGGGCACTTAGCACTTGGGATTAGAAGGGATGAGGGCCCTAACAACTGCTCCGCATTTTTCCATGACAATTGTCATGTGGACTAAGAAAACCCCGGGAAATCTTCCGTAGGAAAAACCTGATCCGGGACAGCCCAGTGTATCTGCCTCATTTCTGATCTGGTGTCCAAGCTGAAGACTTAGAAAACGGGGCAGAAATTTCTCACACCTCCCGCTCACGACGTCGAAGAGACAGAGAAACAGTTCATCATTCCACGGAGAGAACAGCAGAGGCGAAACGGCGAGATCCATTTTCCTATATTATATAGTTGTTTTCACTCTACCTTAAGATTTGCTTCTCCACCCCATGATGTAAAAATACAAGGTGTGGCGTTCCAAGGTCTCATTTTTGTGCCATTCTGCGCCTTCCATCACGACGCCATATTTGAGGGAGATGTGACTACTACAGCGCTGGAGAGCTTATACAATGAAACGAAGTGGCCAAAGTTGAAACTAAAACCTATTCCTCGAATTCACCTCGAAGTGAGACATACATATATATATAGATTTAGACATACGTATGAATATACATGTACGTCCATTGATGAATGATTACCTATTTAGTCAGTTTTTTCTGTGTGAATATTTACGAATTGTACGTTTGGTCACTGAAACAACTGGAATGAAAATATTGAAATAAGAAATATATATTCTTCTACGAGTTCCTTGATGTTAATATGCTTTATATTTTGAAAGCTTTTGAAATTCGCAGACAGATATGGCGGCACGATGGAAGCGTTCCTGATTGGTTGATCACAATAGATGCGCAACGCCACACCTTGTGTTTTGACATCATGCTCCACCCTGCCCTACCCTTCCCCATGCTTCCCCACCTCTTCCCCACGCTGCCCCACCCCTTCCCCTAGCTGCCCCACACATTTTTACTTGCTAAATAAATAATTTTGTTTCTAAATAAAATAGCACATAAACTAATTAGTTTTTAAATGATACATTAACATTCATATTTCACAACAGTTTAAAGGATTTATTTAATTGACAAAGTATATTAATTAACAATCACTTATTTGATTTTTTGTTAATTTAAACGTCTTTGCGAAGCAACTTTTGTAACTTTTGTGGCAGGTGTCACATGTATAGATTTTTTAAAATTTGTGATCATTAAAGTGTTCTGATGAATTTTTTTCATAGTTAATTATTTTTCTAAAAAAGTGACATGTATAATCTTTTTTGTATGAATTCGTACATGTTCTGTTACTACAAAATAATCTTTAAGCTTTAACATGCAATACTTACATTTAAAAACTCAATGTCTGAAAATGAAATTTTCATGTCAATAATACTTCTTTAAATATACTGATGTTTGATACAATGATATGATGACGATATTAGTATTTATCACGAATATTGATAGATTTCAAAAATTTTTTGCTAGACAATAGTTTTAATTTTTGATTTGTCTTCAAAGTATTTAAAAAAAAAAAATTTTTTTCAATTTATGCATAAAGATGAAGCTACATGTAATTGGCCAGGGAAAAATAAAGGTTTTTTTAAATATAATCCTATAGAATTAAATCGTTTACCTTGTGATCTATTTTATGTCATAAAAAAACAGAAACAATGAAAACTGTTTTATATGTACAATAAATGGTAAACAAGAATGATCCCCGGTATTTAAAGTGATTCTAGGTGTAAATACTATTTGTCCTTTGTTTTTACCTCTAATGGTTTCAGCTTTAATGGTATACTTAAATAACTTTGTTATGCGTAAACGAGTTATATTACATAGATTTTACATCATCTTTAAATTTGTTATTATCACTACTACTTTTTTTAAAATTTTATTTTATGAGGTAGTAAGCCTCGATAAACTGCCAATAAAACATTAACTTGAAAAATAAACTTTATATTTTCGTCTGATTTATCTGTTCCTTGTGCTGCTGCTTAATCAGTACTGTAGTAGGATACATTAGTTCCTTCTATAGTGCTTAGTACTTTATTGTTTAATAATTAAGTGTATTTGCTATGTGATGTTGAAATAACTCAATTAATGAAAGAAATATTTGTTCATCAAAAGTTTCATCGTAAAAATCTTTTGTTTTCCATTCATATGGTATTATAAACGAATCAATTGTACTTTTCCTTATATCTAATGAAAATGAAAATAATTTTTCATTTGGTGATATTTGATTTTTTTAAATTTAATAATACAACAAAGTTTCCCTAAACGAGAGTATTTTATTGTTTCTTCTACAATAGCTGATAGTAAGTTATGTTTTAAAACTAGTAAAATTCGTCTGAAATCTCCGCTTAATATTGTTATTTTTCTTTCAAAGGTAAATTATTATAACACAAAAGTTTTAATGTTCAATCCACTATTTCTAAAGCTTTCTTTGGAATCATTGACCATCCACAGTTCTTAGAAAAACTCTAAAGGTCCTTATTAAGCACCACAATTTTCCAAAAAAATTCACAGATTTCCTACTGCATTGCTGAACATTTAAAAAAACTAATCAATGAGCCTCTACCAACGCTCTGCATAATCAGATAATATTTTTCCTTATTATTGTAAAATCTTTTTTTTAGAAAGTTTCCAATGCCCTACGCAATAGATACAAACTTTCATTAGGAATTCGTTACATTTTTCCGTTATCCGAAATGAAATGATCATATACAATTCACATGAATAAAATACATCGAAAACTTTCATACTACTAATGGAGTAATGCTAATGTCCTGCTAGTGCCTTTTTATTAGATTTTCAAAAAGTACATTTACCATATTATTAAGAAAGTGTCATGATACCACACGAAAAAATCATACCAAGGCAGTATGCAATTAATAAACTATTTGAATATCTAAATCCAGGTTCTCGCCGTTTGTCCTTCTTTTACGAAAAGGCTTTTCAAATAATTAAAGAAAGCTTCCTGAATTATTTCGTTTCCTTTGTTTTCCCAAAGCAGTTCATATACTAGACTATAAATTTGTCGGAAGCTACTTAATTATAAGTTTAAATTATTGACTTTAAAAAGGAAACGTTTTGCTTTACATTTGAACTTTGATAATATTTTTGAAAAAAGTTTGAAGATGAAATCATTTAGTAAAATTTTTCTTTAATTATAATTTTATAAAATAAAAAAAAGTTCTTCCAAATCAATATTTTTTATTTCTTGTTCATCATCGTAATACGGATTATCCATTTTCACTTTTGCATCTTGATAAAGCGACATACAATTGACTACGCGAGAATGAATTTTTTTTTATATGAACCAACTTTGTCGAAACTCCGGCCTTAAGATTGATTTATTCATTATGAATGGTCATGTAACATAATGATACTACAGAAAATCGTACTTGCTACAGAATGAAGGGAAATAAAAATTTATTTTTCAATTTATTCCACTATTGCAAATTATCTTTAGAATTAAAGCTTATTTTTCAATTTTTTTCACCTGTTTTAATTTCAGCTGCAATGCTGTATTTAAATAATTTTGTAATTTGTAACCTTATGCTATTACGTCAACCGTTAGAAATTCTTTAATTTTCGATCAGCATTATGATCGCTTTGATTTATAAATACAGCTTATCTGGTGGAGAACCTTCACAAATATCATTTCAAACTTTAAATTTATGTAAATACTAGTACCCCCCGTCTCGGCCATGCCAAAGACTTACTGAATGGAGCACTTTAGGGTGTTAATATAATATTAAACATTTTCAGTTAAAATTTTCACATCTATTCTTGACATTTCTTGGAACAACTGAACTACTTATTGAAAATATAATTGTTTGGAATCCATGCAGTTATTTGGTCAAATAATAAGCTACAGAAAGTGATGCTGAAAAGTACCATGCGTTTCTTACACCATTAAATAATTGTTGATTCTAAAGGGCCGTTGATTTGGATTTTCTTACGTTATAAAAAATAAAATAAGATATTTTTGGAAACTGTACAGTTACTGTGTAATGCCAAATGTATGTGCATATGAAGGTTTGCATCAATATATGGAAAAGTATAAATTTGTCATTTAATTATATGTATCGTGCTTTAAATGTTAAAGGCTATAGAAACAAAATCTAAAAAGTTTTTTAAATTTATCCGTCCAAAAAACAATCAAAACGTTCTAAAGGGGAAGGAAGGGCGATCTGTAAGATACTAAACAAAAATTATTCATCGATTTAACGAAAGAAAATATAAGATTTGTACTTAAATCTGATACGTTTTTCTTATAATCAAATAGACTATAGATTTTAATAAGTTTTATTTGCTGTCCGATAAATGGAGAGGAATGCTCCAAATACCGAAATACAATATTTCTTCAGGTTTTTGACAGCCAAAAAAATAAGAAGTGCTTTTATAAGTAAAATTCAACAGAAAAAAGCCAAGATATAGATGTACTCATATTACATTCTGTCTTTATCGATAGAAAGTCTGTAGATTTTCCGAATTCACCATAATTATGTATGTATATGTACATACACCTTATTTGCATGTACTGAACAGATTTTTTTAACCCTGAGAGTTGGATCCTTGTAGCCTATTATCTAAGGAACAAAATAAGCCCAAAATTAGGTGGATGGAGTGAGAATTCGTAAAAAGTAGGAGTTTTAGCCATTTCTGGGCTTTCTGGAATAAAGTGAACTGAATCTTTCTGCAATTTGTATAAATTGTTTGATTTTTTATGATGTTTGCCACCATCTTGGATCCAACGTTTCTAACTTGGCTAATTGGTCCCCAGATTCGTAATCAGCGATCCATAATCACCTTGTCAACCAAACTTGACAAAAATCGGTAAATTTTGATCGGTGATAAATATTGCCGCCATCTTGGGTCCGCCATCTTGAATTTGGCTTACTTGACCCTGAATTCGTGATTAGCGACCCAAAAAATCCCTGAATACTAAATTTGGTACAAATCGGTTGATTTTTGATAATTTTCGCCACCATCTTGAATTTGGCTAATTAAACGCCGTATTCGTGATCAGTGACCCGAAAAACCCCTGAATACTAAATTTGGTCCAAATTCGTTCATTTTCACTACGTTTTTAGGTACCCTCATACCCTGAGTAATCGGACTATCGAAATATAACATGTATATACCATTTTTATCTACATATATCGAATTTTCCAACCTCTGAGGGAAACGGATCCTTGAAGCCTATTATCTTACGAACAAAATGAGACCAAAATCAGGAGGATAGAGGGAAAATCCAGGGTAATCAAGAATTTTGACCGCTTTTTGGGCTTTCTGGACCACTGTCCTGCGGGTAGACTGACTTTTGTCTTAGTAGTGTCTGCGTATGGAGACCATGCTGAAGGGAGGCACACCACTAGCCGAAGAGTATCTCGTCTTCAGGTGATTCCCTGAATAACTAACAGCTCACCATTGGTTGGAGAAGTTGGCCTGGAGAATATACCTCTGTGTTGGGATGAACTACTAAGAATGAGGCTGATGAGCCGATGTGGCTGCCCGAAATACTTGAGGTTGTTGTCCCTGAGTTGCTGTTATAGCGAAATCTGCTCTTGTAGTACCTAATTGGCTGCAAGAACAGCCCCAAAACCCCACATTATTAGGGCAGATTGTGATTTGGCTAAACGTTTCTTGGTATTACGCCAAAAAATTTGGCGTTCAGAAAGCTTTTTATTCGTGGAACTCGTTAAACTTCGAGATTCGGGATGAAATTAGACGTCAATCACTTGTCCACTGTACAAAATTGTCATCGGTAGCCAGGATACCCAGCTACCAGACTTACAACTCTATTTAAAATGCATTACTGGTAAAAGTTTATAGTAATCAATAATTTGCTTGGGGATATTTTAACAAGATTCACTCGCTTATGTTGCAGGTAGCTTCGATTCTACTTCTACGCCACCTAAAACGATCATACTGAACTCAAGTAAAAAGCTAGCGTATTTTTGCAAATTTTTATATTTACTTATTGCTATTGTTATCAATCTATCCAAGATACAAACTAATTTGGAACTACATATAAAGTGCTAAGAATAAGTGTGTAAAATTTGAGCACGATCGGTTAAGTAATTGTTGTGGTTAGAGATAACAACGGTTTTTGCGACTTTGCTTTTATATTAGGGGTATGTGTCCCAATTATGGCCCCTTTAAGTGAAGTTAGAGGTTCAATTGAATTTTATACGTACAAGTCAATAAATTAAAACCATGAAAAAGTAACGCATAGATAATTTAACCTTTTTTTTACAAAATACACTTTTTTCAATATAAAAAAATTGTTTTTTCTCATCATACTTAATTAAATAAAAAATAAAAAATTTGTCTGTTTTATGGACCCTCCCAGGGAATTTTGAACATATTGTGGCCCCCCCTATAATGGTCCATGTCCACATTTTGGCCCCCCATATTGTGGACCCTGTCCATGTTTTAGCCCCCCCCCCCTATTATGGACCCTGTTTTTATCTAGTTTCTCTGTATTTGAGATTTTCTGGAATAAAATGAAACAGGCTGGATACCAATTAATTGAAAATTAGATTTATTTATTAGTTCTTAATGCTTTTTAAATACACAACAAGGTAGTTATTATTGTTTACCTATAAATTTCATGAAAAATATATTCTGTGATAAAATTTGTTATTTGTAAGAAAAGTTTTGTATTTATTGTAAATCTATTAGGACTGTTTAGATTTTTTGGTTCTTTTAGGAACAGGTAATTTTTTTGATTTCTCTCTCTCTTTCTTCAATGCTTTCCCTTTTTTCATTTTTTCCACTCTTTCTTTTTTAACTGTAGCTGCTGCTTCTCTAATTTTTTTTTCTTATTTCTTTTTCTTCTGAAATTTTTCTTTTCTTATTTTCCTGTTCCTGAAACTACTCTAATCCTTCTTTTGAAGACATTATTGATGGACATTTCGGTTAGATCTTTCTTTTTTTCTTTGAGTTAGCCTGCTCCATTGGCTAAAAAAAATAATTTTTCTTATCACTACTACAATCAGCAATTAAAGATTGATTTTCACTTGTTTCACCTACTGTATAATTTTCTGCACTGGCAGGTGACTTGTCATTCTGGTCAGGTACAGTGTGACTTTTTTCATCGAAGGATGATTGCATATGTGGATCAGGTACTGAGGCAGTCGTTTCATCGATGCGTAAAAGCTCATTTGGATGAGAAGCTGCAGTACTTGTTCCATAGAATACTGGTTGCTCATATGGATGAAGTACTGCAGAACTTGTTTTATCGATGAGTAAGATATCATTTAGTTGCGAAGCTGCAGTACTTGTTCCATCGAATACTGGTTGCTCATATGGATGAAGTACTGCAGAACTTGTTTCATCGATGAGTAAGAGATCATTTGGATGCAAAGCTGCAGTACTTGTTTTATCGATGACTGTTTGCTCATTTAAATGAAGTACTGCAGAACTTGTTCCATCGACGAGTAAGAGCTCATTTGAATGAGAAACCACAGCACTTACTTCCCCGCTGAGTGATTGCTCATTTGTAACTGCATAACTCACTCCTTCAGTCATATTATAAATGTTTCCTTGACCATCAATCGAAAAATTTACTGTTTCACGTAAGTTTAGTGGTAATATTTCAGAGTTGCACATTGTATTATATTCAATGGACTGCAGATTTGTTTCAGCCTGTTAGGTAAATACATGTTTGTTAATTGTAAGTAAGTTATAAATGAAATTGTAAGGACTAATTTATTACAATTAACTCACCTCAGTTTCAGTTGAAATACTAGTTCTAGCGTTTAAATCAAATTGATCACCACAAATGTTAACCCATAATTAAAAGAGTTTTTTTTCATCTGAAGAGCCAGTCCACTCACTTTTACTCTCTGCATGATTTTTGAATAACTTAAGTGTATCTGGACTAATGTACTTTTCTACTGAATCTATAAGCATTGATTGAGTTATATTACTTGATTCTTGTTCATCAGTCTGATCTTCACATGCATGAGTCTACTGGTTTTCTGATCTAATATATATTTTTGATACATCAATATTTTGCATGCAAAAGGGATGCAAGCCACAAACCTTGAAGGCATTACTTAAAATTGATTTTAAATTTATTTTTGAAAATACTTGGCTAAGCAGCATAGCTATATCATGCTTGGGTACACTCAGTGCATTTTTTTCAATTCTATAGTTATTTACAGCTTTTTTCCAATAACTTTTAAATGGAGAAAAGAAACCAACATCCATTGGTTGAGTTATGTGAGTTGTGTTTGGTAAAAGTGCTATGAGAATAATTCCATGCTCATTACAGAAAGTACCGAGTGTATGAGTTATGTGAGAAGCATGGCCATCAACAAACAACAAAACTGGTAAAGCATTTTGTGACTCTACAAGAAAAGGATAAAACTTGTTTTCAACATACTCATAAAAAATCTGTGAAGACATCTAACCTGATTCTGAATTTGCAACAACAAAGTCTTTTGGAAGACTTTCATATATATATATGACTAGGTACTCTCTGATACTTTAAAAGAATAAGTGTAGGAGCAATTATTCCAGCAGCACTGGCAGTGACTAGCACAGTAAGATTTTCTTTTTTATTGTAATTTACTACCTTGTACACATTTTTGCTACCTTTGGCTGCTAAAACCTTACCACCTTTTGGGTTCAACATTACAGATGTTTCATCAGTGTTGAACACTCTAGAACCATCTACTATATTCTGCAATCCTAAGTTGTCCAAATACTTGGCAATATTTTCATGCCAATTTTTCAATGAATCTTCAGTTACTGTGGCTCTGGCAAGTGAAACATTTTCACTCCATCTCTGTTTTAAGTTTGGATGTCTCTTTTTAAATCCTTTGAACCAATGACGTCCAGGTCTATTATCAGTGAAAGGATTTTCCTTTTTTTTGGATTTCAGAAGCATAGCAACACTGTCAAGCAACTGATCTTTTGTAATGGGACATCCCAGTGACACCATTTCAAATATCCAATTCACGAGACTTTTTTCTTTCTCAGGGGTCAATACAGTTGAAGGCCCAGGCTTCGGTTTAGCGTGCGGATTTTTAATTCTGTTTCGTACCGTCGATCTCGGAACATTTAAAGATTTGCATGCTGTTCTTAAAGGTGTTCCGTCACGTACTGCAGCTACGGCTTTGTCCAAGTTATCACTATCATAACTACATCTCTTTTTTGGATTTTTACTCATGATTTGGCTTTTATAAAGAACTGCACTGTTGAGATCAAAACAATAAGTAGGATAGTGGTTGCTGACATAAAGGTTAAGGTGCGGCGAGATCGAGGGGCCATAATAGAGACAAAGCCGTCAATAGTGCCGGTATTGTGGCCCTTCTAAAAATAATTATTAAATAAATTTTTAATCTCCCTATTTTGTTTTTATTATTTTTTTTTTACTCTTATTTAACAAATCAACAATTTTTTATAGTTAAATACCTCTTTTATTGTTTACAATAGCTGTTCAAAAAGATGAGTTTCTTACAATTTTCCACAAGAGTCGATGCATAGAACCGTAAAAAACTTGTCGTAACTATTTAATCCATTGGATAAATTTGTAGTAATATTTACGTGCTTTTATATTACATGCTAACGGTAAATCGTAAACCGAGTAATAATTACGAAATTTTTAGGAAACTGTCAGTTAATTCAATTAAATTATTTCTTGAAATTATCAAAAATTGTATTATGGGGGGCCATAATAAGTTCAGGGTCCATGATTGGGACACATACCTTAGTAGGATATTATCATCAGACTTCTCAACCCCTTCATAAGTTCCATGATTTATGCTATAGTTAGTGTTTATTTCTCTTGGTAAATGATTAAGAATTTTGTTGTTTGAAAATTGAGTGTATTCATTATGGAAATAACATTATGTTTTAAGCAATTTATTCATTTAAAAAAAATTATAAAGCGTACGTTATTAATTTTTCATGTTTCATCAATTTTTAATAGTATAATTGTTCCTTCTCTGATTTGTAACGATATTTATAGTAATTCTGGTTTATTACTCCTGTTACGTGGGAATTGTGGAGTTTCGGGGTGTAAGGGGATTGAATACACGTGGAAGAAAGTATATGTTCGTTTATTAGAGTCTCAAGGCGAGAGCAGTCGCGTGCGTGGCGTTAGGTTCGGAGGCTGATCGGAGAGCGAGGGCGCGGGAGAGCTGATAACGCTCGGGCCCGCCGCCGAAAGGTGATCATCATACTCTGTATCTACTGCTCATGCGCAGTGAGAGGTGAGTCTTGGGCGCGAACTTACAAAGGTTTCAGATACTTTACGTCACACGTCCGAGGCCACGCGGTCATCGTCCTCGATGGCCATACTGTTCGTGTGTGCGAGTATATTTGTGTTATGTTGTCTGTGAATTATTTGTGTATACATAATTGTTCTTGTTTGCGCTGCTCTCTTTACATTACTTTTGTATATTTATTATTTATTTAATTATTCTTTTTATTTTTATTTTTAATTATTTATATATATTTTTTTTTTTTAAATCTGTACACATCTTATGTATAACCCTTTTTATTTTATCGTCGATCTCAGTGATCATCGCGGATTGGTTGTTAACTGAGCTAGTAGTCTTCTGCCTTCTGATCCTACCCGCTCGCCCAGTAGCACTTGTACCTCTCGTGCATTAACCATGGCCCTCTGGGTTGACAAGTCTTGTAGTGCTGAGTTGGTGTTTCCGCGATTCCTCTCCCGTCCGCCTGTAATCATTCTTAAACCTTTAAGTATTATTGGACCCCCCATTTTAAAAATCCAAAAGATCCGGCATGGTTCCAGCCCTGAAACCCAAGATTTGTATTTTTTTTGTTCATACCGTTTTGATTGCTGATCTCGTAAGTCGTCCGAAGGCCACGCTTACGAGAGAAGTATACTATTTTGGTCTTGTTGTTTCTGATATCTCGTTTTTTTTTTTTTTTTTTTTTTGCTTCTTACTCTATGCGATTTGTTTTTGTTATCCTGCTTTATTCCCCAAGTTCCCTATTATCTAATAATTGGGTTTTTATAACGCATGCTTTCTTGATTTTGTCCACGTGTGTAATTCTTGTTTCATTGCCACGTTTCAGTTTTATATTGTGGTTTTTGTAATTTATTCCTACGATTTCGTATGGTCCTTCGTAGTGATCCTCATATTTCTTTCTCGGCTCTTTAAGAACATAGACCATTTCCCCTTCTATGAAAAATCTTGTGTTCAATTTTTTGTCGTAATAATATTTGGACCTGTACTTCGCCTGAACTTGATTCATGGCTGCTATTGTCCTTAGCCGCGTCATTGTTTTTATTACGTCTTCTACATATTCATCATACGTTTGTTCATTCATTGTTTTCTTGAAGCTAGATGGAATTCTGGCTGGGTAGCCCAGCAATACTTCTTGAGGCGCTATTCCCGTTGCTGAGTGTTTTGTCGAATTGTAAGCGCACATGCACATGCCCAAATGATCGTCCCAAAAGTCATCTTCATTTACGTACGCCTTTAAATATTCCGTTAATGTATGATGCATTCGTTCTATTGCGCCGTTACTCTGTGGATGGAAGGCTGTTGTTCCCATTTTGTCTATTTTAAATACCCTTGCGAACTCTTCCAACAGTTTGTTTTGGAAATGTGCCCCTCTGTCTGACAGAATTTTCTCTGGGGCGCCAAAGTATGCAATTACTCTGTTTAAAAGTGCTTTTGCTGTTTCTAACGCCGTAGCTCTCTTTACTGGTACAAGAATTATATATTTCGTGAGCCAGTCCTGAATTGACAATATGTGACTATTGCCATGAGCCGATGGTTTGTTTATCGGGCCATAAAAATCAATTTATATTTTTTCAAATGGCCTAGCTGGTGTATCTGTTACGACTAGAGCCTGTTTTGTTCTTACTCTAACAAGTTTTTTAGACTGGCATGATTCACAACCTAACACGAACTGACGTACGTCCGGTCGCATATTTCGCCAGTAATAGTCTTTCGCAATTTTGTTGTAAGTCTGGTTCATACCTCTGTGGCCTCCTACCGATGACTCGTGGTATTCTTTGAGTACATCAAATCGTTGCTCCACAGGTGGTACTACTAAATTATTCAAGTACAACACTGCCGATATTTTTGTGTGTTCGAAGGTGTTTTCAAATTGCTCTGCGAAATAGTCCCACTGTGATACGCTTAGTATTGCTAGATCTCGTATAATACCTACTGACGTCAACTTGTTAAACAACATGAGCTGTTTTAAAGACGATATGCATTTCTTAATATCCAATTTTAATCCCGCACTGTCAAAGTGCTCTTTCACGTATAACTGCATTACTGATACTTTTCTTGCTCTAGATAGAAAGACCTCTCCAACCCTCCTATTTTCTTTATTCATGGCTGTTGGATTTATATAACCTCTCTCGTGAAGCGCGTCTATGGCTTCTGTGTCCGGTATATTTTCTGTTATTGTACAGAAGGCTAAGTTGTCAATGTATCTAAATGGGTGTTCATTTATTTTCTTAAGCCTTTGGAATGGTGGTATATCCTTATCTTCCTCTGGTTTCCAGGGTGGTTTTTGTACTGGTAGTCGTGTCCGGCAAGCTCTGTACCTATCTAAACCTGGTATACTTATATTGATTTCGCCATCATCTGTGCTTTCGGCATTATCACCTGCCACCATGTTCGCATTAAGTAACTCCTTTCCATTTTCATTATCGCTAACTTCTTTTTCGTGACTTTCATTGTTTACGTCGTCATCTGATATTTTTGGTGTTTCTTGTTCCACTATTGGGCAAGGCTCATCCGGTGGTTTCGGTGGAGGTGGTGGCGGATCGCGCTTCTTTGGTATTCGTTTTTCTTTTGATCCAGAATCTGACTCATCACTCGTCTCGTGATCTGTTTTGTTGTCTTCCTTTGTTTTCTTATTAACTCTACCCTTGATTTTCTGTCTCGTATATGGGAACTTGTTTTCATTCCTTTTCCTCAATGTTGCTCGTCTCGCCCCTCGTACTATCTTACTGTCTTCATCACTTGAATTTTTATATAATTCATCCATTGATTTATAGCGTTTTTGTCCTTTTTCGCAGAGCGCCTGATAGTGCTCCGGCTCATACCGCATGTGCTCATATTCATCTCCTTTTATTCCTGTGTAGTGATGACACATTGGAGGTCCATCTCCATTTACGTAGTGCACACATATGTTCTTTTTGAACTCCTGAGAAAAGACAAAAATGCACTCTCCATCCCCAAACTCGTAATCCTTCCTCAAAATTCTCTTAGTGTTTTCCGGGTCGACGCAGTTTTTAATATGTTCAGAACGCAGTAAGATTTTTCTTAGCTGCTTTGCTATTAAGTCCAGATCGAACAGTACAATAAGACTATAAAACAAGCAATTACCATCGCCCTTTACATCTAATAAATCCCACTCTTTCCATGGCTCTGCACAATTTCCGTCTGATCCACGTTTTTGCTCATTAAGTGCATCGTTTGAAATCAATTGGTTGTTTTTGCTTGATTCTTCATCATTCAAATTATCGAACGCCCCAGACGTCTCACCATGATTTAAGGATAGCCTTTCTCCCTGATTATCCCACGAAAGATTTGCTCCTTCGCTGCTGGTCTTGCCTTCACTTTTCTCTTCCTCACTTTTATCCTCCGTACTTACGGTTCCCTCTTTTTCTTTGTTTCGATCACCTTTTTTACTTGAATCCCTGCTGCTATCTTCTACCTTCCATACATCTATTCTGACTCCTGGTTTTCCCTCTACCTCTCTTTCTCTGATGTCGACAAAAACTTTTTTTTTGAGTCTATCTGTCTTTTTTTGTAACGTGCTGGTAAGATCGTTAAGTTTTTTTGGATCCTTTTTTGCAAAATAGTTAGACTCTTTTTGCCTTTCTCGTCGTGGATTTTCTGATTTTTTTTCTTCCCCGGACGTTCGATCCTCCGAAGTGCTACGACTTTTTGAGCTTCTCTCCCTACTGTCGTCTCTCTCTTTCCCATGCTCTGATCCGTTCAAGCCTATTTCAATTTCCTCCAAATTATTGTGTTTAATTTCTGGTCTTTTTTCCCAATTCACTATTATATTTTCTTCAGTCTGTGTGTTTTTTACAGGAGTGACAGAAAAATTCTGTCTAATTCTGTTTAGAGTGTCGAGCTGCCTTTGTCTTTTCTTCCTTTGCTTTTGCCTTGTTTGGTGGTCTATGACGACATAAGGTGTGCTCGTTTTTTGTACCCCTTTTATCCAGCCCTTCTCTTTCTTCATGTACTCTAATTTATTCTTTAGTGGCCCCTGCGATAAGATTTTCTCTTCAGTTTGTTGTTTTTCCTCAACTTCTTCTTCCGAACACAATTCCACTTCAGTCTTTTTCTTCCTGGGTTTTTTATGTGATGAATCTGAGTCTGATTCCACTACTACCTTCTTTAACTTACCGTCGATCCGTATTTTTGATTTTGCCCTAATTTTGAACATACGCGCTGGTGGGCCATCACTTACTACACCCTCTTCCTTCTCTTGTTCATCTGCCATTTGATACAGTTCTATTCGTGGTAGTTCTGGATTCTTTTCGCCCTCTTTTACGACTGGATTTCTTGAAAGAGCATCTAATGCGTTGTTTGAGATACCTGGGCGATAAATTATATCGAAATCGTAACCACGCAACTCTGCCTTTAATCTGTTGAACCGAACGTCGGGTTTTTTGGACGTGTTAAAATGTTTCAACGGCTCGTGATCCGTAACCACCGTGAACTTCCTGCCATACAGATAAGGTCTAAACTGTTCCTTTGCAAAAACTACTGCTAGCAACTCCTGATCATACGTTGGATATCTAAGTTCACTACCCTTGAGGCACCGTTACGCATATTCACATGGTCTATCCTTACCTATCTCTCCCTGACTAAGGATTGCTCCAATGGCATAATCCGACGCATCTGTTGTAACAATGAACGGTTTACTTAAGTCCGATGCTGTTAATACAGGTTCCGAACATAGCGCATCCACTAGTTTTTTAAAGGCCTCTTCCTCTTTTTCGCCCCATTTAAACTCCGTATTCTTCTTTGTCATTGTAGAGAGTGGTCGCGCTATCTTTGCATAATCTTTTATGAATTTCCTGTAATATCCCGCGAATCCAAGAAACTGCTTAATTTTCCTTGTATTTGACGGTCTTGGATATTCTTTTGCGGCTTCGATCTTCTTCGGTCCGTCTTTATCTTACCATTTTCAACCACGTGACCAAGGACTTTTGCTTCCTTCTTCAAAAATTGACATTTTTTTGGCTCTATGGTCATGTTTGCTTTTGCCAGTCTTTCTATCAATTTTTTGAAGCGTTTTTCATGTTCTTCGAGAGTTGCTGCGAACACCATGATGTCATCCATGTATATTTCAATTTCTCGCCCTTGTAGATCGGCTAGAGCTAACGTTATCGCCCTCAGGAATGTATTTGGTGACTCTGAGCACCCCATTGGCATACGTTTATATTGATAGTGTCCGTCGGGTCCCGAGAATGCAGTTTTATGCGCGTCCTCTTCTTGAATTTTAATCTGGTGGATTCCACTCTTCAAATCAACTACTGTGATGTACTTAGCGGCCGCTAAGTGCTCCAATATGTAGCTTTGAAAGGGTAGTGGGTAACAGCTTCCAACAGTTATTTCGTTCAGCTGTTTGAAATCTGTGACCAGTCGCCACCTTTTCTCGCCGTTTTGTCCTGGCGGTTTAGGCACTATCCATATATTTGAGTTATATGGGGACGTTGACGGTTCTATTATATCCAAATCCATCAATTTTTGAATTTCTCTCCTGATGTTTTCCTTCACCGCGGGCGGGTATCTATATCTTCTGACCACTACTGGCTTATTTGTTGTAGTCTCTATTTTGTGTTTAATTAAATGAGTTGTTTTTAACGGTTCTCCGTCCAACCCAAACACAAACGGGTTCATCGATATTAATTTTCTTACGTGCTGTAACTCTTCTTCGTTACAGCCCTCAGTGTCGATTAGTGTCATAATTTTTTCAATTCTTTCTTCGACACTTTTTATATCACGGTCTTTTTCCGCGTACGTGTCGATTTCTTTATCTCCATCTACGCTTTTATATCTCAATCTGTATTTTTTTTCTATTTCTTTTTCTTCCAATTTGACTTCCTCGAGCAAGCCTACAAATGCAGTCTCTTCTTCTCTGGCGCCGTCCCCCACGTTGCCAGTTATTTCCATTTTCTTTACTTCTTCGCACTCTATCAGATCCACTTCCGGTACTGTAATTCTCCTTTTTTTGTTTAAAAATTCACGCATTCCGCATATATTTTACCTTTATTATTAGTGCCGTAAAAGTCTCCAAAATGCACATGTTCTCCCACATCTTGAAGTGGCACAAATCCAACTTGAATCTTTCCGAATTCTTTTTTGACTCTTGCATATATAACCTGCTTGGATCTCGCTGCTATCTCGAAATATTCTGCCGTCTTCAGTGGAGTTTCTACACAACCTAGGCTAAGTGTATTTGTTTTTGCGCTCACCTCGCCATTGTATTTTTTAAACATATCCCATCCAAGGATTCCGTCTACTTCGATCGGAAAATCCTGCGGGACTACATGGAAAGTGCACTTTATACCATGGATCATTGTGTCCACCGTGCCCTTTGTTTCACGTTCTCCATGAGTTACTCCAATTATTTTTACTTTTACATTCTTATCCAATGGCGAATTTTCTTTTATATAATCTTCTTTTAGTATCGAGATCTTAGCACCCATGTCAGCAGAGAAATCTGATCTTTTATTTCGGAAATCTTCACTCTCCAGCGTTACTGTTGGCGGTCTGCGTCCTACTGCTGCATAGTTAATTAGTACCATCGTGACTTCTTTCTTGTCTTCTTTTCCAATCGATATATTTTTATCTTTTAGATTTTTTTTTAAATTTGGTTCGATTTGTTGACGAGTATTAATTTTGTTTTCGTTTACCTCCTTTCCCCACACCTCCGACTGTATGGGTTTTTCTTCTTTCTCTCCAATTTTTACATCGTTTACTTTTGGTCCTTTAAAATACGTAGCCACTTTTTCCCGATGCTCGATGTTGGGGGAGTACTTCGAGCATCGTTCTAAAAATTCGGCTTCTGTGTACTAGAGATATCACCCCGTCTAGGTTCAGCCTCCCTTGCGTCTTGTGTCCCGTTTGTGTGTCTAGGCTCATAACGCTCGTTACTTTTCCAATCATAATTATTTTGGCCATCATCCCTGCCACTTTCTCTTTGGCCGTAATTTCTGCCATTCGGCTCATAATATCTATTATTACTATTATTATTGTTGTTATTGTTTTCGCGATAAGCATACCCTCTTTCAAAATCTCTCCCATATCTGCCGTAGTTGTATTTATTCTCTGCCTGAGCCATATTATTATGTCTGTAGTCTCCGGGTCTTCTTCCACTATCATTATATGATCTTCCACCTCTTCTTTCTTCACCCCTATCCTGATACCTTGTACAGTACGGTGTTCTGGTCTCCTCACCGCGACCTTCCTTCACCAGCAGCCCCTTTTCTATGTCATGCCACAATGAACGACACTCTTCTGCTTTGTGCCCAATTCGGCCACAATAGTTACACTTATTTACCTCATCTTCCTTTTTGTTAAATTCTTTTTCCCATCTCTCATATTTATTGCTGTCTACTCGAGGTGATTTCATAGCCATCATGTCCTCGACTTTCAATGCCAATGTAATGGCCTTTGTTAGCGTTATGGGCCTATGCATAGAAACTTCATGGTTGTACGGGGGATTAAGGCCTAATATATATTGGGTCACTACTTCTTTTTGAATATTTTTCTTAAATTCCTGCCTTAACATTTCAGAAACTTCAAGGTTTGCTTCTTGAAGCCCCATAGCCCTGTTTAACAATTTTTGCATGCGATCTGAGTATTCTTCTACAGATTCCCTATCCCTTTGTCGTTCCGACCTAATTTTTGCCATAACTGTCTCTGTGCTACTGATGGCCCCGTACCTTTCCGTAACCTCCTCGAGAAATTCTTCAATAGACTCAAACTGTGTGATTCTATCATTTAAATGTGCTGCCACTCGACCTTTTAGCCTGCTGGATAGTGTTGCCAAAAAATATAGGACGTCTCTGTCGTCCACCTGTCGGCCTATTGCCCTTACTACCCTTGTGAACGCCGACAAATTTATTGGGTCCCCTGTAAATATTGGTATTGTTGGGATTATTGTGCTGAATTCTTTAATTAAGTAATTTATATTCCTTTCATACTCCCGGTGATGCGGCGATCTGTGTGTAGATCCACCTGTTGTTTGCTCCCACCTCTCCTGGTTATTTTTAAAATTTTCGAACTCCCGCATCGGTCTAGCTTTCCTTCTATCTCTATTGTGGAATTCTCTTTCATTCTCCCCCCTCCCTTTCTGGCCATCTCTGGGGCAACTCTGTCTCCCTTCTCCAATTGCCAAGCTGATTCCTAGCGGGCCCCCTATCTGACTCATCCCCTTCCTTTCCACTATCATCACTACGCAAGGGCTCTATATATGATTCTGAGGCTTCGTTTCCTCCAATTATTTGCCTAGGGCCCTCTTTTTTTTTTCTCTTAGTACGACCGTCTTCATGCCCTTAAAAATTTTTCCAATTAAGTCTTTTGTTCTTTTGTTCGACTTTTCTAACTCTTTGACCGCTTCGGGATCGTGGAAAAATTGTAACCATAAACTGTCGTCTGTTACGACCTCCGCGTCTGCTAAGCGGTCCACCGCCCCACCTACAACGTTATCAATTTTTCCCGACTGCATTTTGTTTTATTCGCTTGGTTATTTTTTTTGTGTTTTTTTTTTTTGTTTGTTTGGTTGTATTTGTTTGTTATGGGCCAAATTGATAAAACTTATCGCCCAGCAGTAATATTATTTACCGTTTATATAAATTTTATCTACCTGGACAGTATTGTAAGCAGTATGATCCAAAGCATTTCCGTGTCCGTAAACAAAGTGTCCAAAGAAAAATATTGCTACCAGAGGGTGCGTGGTATGATGTAGTTTCGTGTTTTGGCTCTCCCTTGTTTTATTTCCTGACGGTGCCGGCCTCCTGGATGGCTGCTGAGCGCCCACGCTGGTACTTGACACCTGCTCGTTTCTCACGTGTCTCGCCGCGTGTGTCTTCTTAACACTGTATTTTTTTTCTTATCTTGTTATTATTCACTGTTTCTTCTGTAAATTCTTTTTTTTTTTTTTATTTCACTTTTCTTTTCACGATAATTCTTTTTATTTCCACTTACACTGCACTGTGGGTGCTTCCCGACGACGAAAGATAACCAAAAAAAAATTTTCTATTACTTTGTCGTACACAACTCGCCACACGTCGAGCGCCAAAAATTGGGGGTCGGGTTATCTACAACCTCCTGTTACGTGGGAATTGTGGAGTTTCGGGGTGTAAGGGGATTGAATACACGTGGAAGAAAGTATATGTTCGTTTATTAGAGTCTCAGGGCGAGAGCAGTCGCGTGCGTGGCGTTAGGTTCGGAGGCTGATCGGAGAGCGAGGGCGCGGGAGAGCTGATAACGCTCGGGCCCGCCGCCGAAAGGTGATCATCATACTCTGTATCTACTGCTCATGCGCCGTGAAAGTTGAGTCTTGGGCGCGAACTTACAAAGGTTTCAGATACTGTACGTCACACTACAACTATCATTACATTATTTTTTTGTACCAAAATATGACCAAAAAAACGATGATTCAATACTTGCGGATACAATCACACTTTGATTACTCTTTTTCAATGCTGTCGCAATTTGACGGAAATCTTTCCCAAAATTATTAATTTGTCTTCAGAATGTTCTTTTTTGGGATCAATAAAGCTTTATTCTGAATTATTTATCCACTTATTTTACTTTTTTCCAATTTTAATTTGACAACATTTCTTAACTCTAATGGTAAACAAAAAGTTCTCTGACTAGTCATTCCTTTAAAAAGTAATATTGAGGCAACACAAATCCATGCCATCTATTACATTTATTAAAAAATGTAAATATAGCTATATATGAAGATTTTGTATAGAAATATTTTTCCTGATCCAAAATGACCATAAATAAAGATAATTCTATTTTTCTCATTACGTATGGCTTAGAAAATTTTATTTGATGTCGATTCATTTTATCGTAGATACATTCACACGTTCTGTGATAATAATTTCCTCAAGATTATCATTTTCCTTTGATTGAATATTTACAGCAATCGGTAAGCTAAACGATCTACAAAATTTATCTTGTATTTGAGAATACAATTTATTGATTTGTTGCTTCTTCTGGGGGGTTGGCCCACGGAGAGCGCATGCAGGTGAAGCTTTACTAGTATGCATATGTTTAGAAAAGATGACTCAAACTGACAATCATGTGCATGCGAGAAGGGGGGGTGATTATGCGGGCAGATTAGGAATTATGCAGACGTCCACATAATTCTACCGTATTATTACCATATGCCTTCAAAGCAGGTGAACATATATATGTAAAGAAAGTATACTCTCTTTAAATACAAATAAAGCGTGTCCTTTGATAGGTGATTGATAGAGGGGGTAAGGATATTGAAGGTAAGAAGTGAAACAATAGAGAAGAGAGAGGAAAGGGAGTAGTAACAGATATAAACTCAGAGAGAAAGGTAGTGCGAACAAATAAGGATCAAGAAGCAAGTGAAATATAAAATTACAGTCTTCAGTGTAAAATATAAAATACAATAGAGATAATAGACTTATATTTTCGTTCCTCTACTTTTTTCAGGTAAAATTTCGCTGTAAATATTGTAAATATTGTATAATAATTATTAAATAAACTCTACTTTTTTCAGAGTAACAAATATTAGTTTATTTTTCTCGTATCTAATGTTATAAATATAAAACATTATAGAACGAAAATATTGTCTCAAGATAACAAAAATGCCAAAATTAAGATTTAATTTTGAAGTTGTTTCCTCACCGAGTGATAGCAAAACAAACATAACAAATATAACCTTCATCGAAACGGAAAAAGGAATACAGTATGCTATACCACGGCAATATCAAAATATAGACAATCACACAGAAGTCAAGAAAACAGAGGTATTTATTAAATTTAAAAGTAACGCTAAAAGGAGTACACAACAGAAGTTATGGATAGGATTAGATGATGAGTTAGCAAAAGTATATATAGATGAAATAGGAAATTTTCAATTTAAGAATGTATATTTAAACGAAATTGAAAAAGAAAAAAAAATAATAGAAAATCCTGTAGATATAAACAACTTGATAGAACAATTATTAACAAACAAACAAAAAGATAATAGCAAGCTTAACTTAAAAAATATATCAGAAAAATTTATTTTAGAAAAATTTAATGAAAAACAGACGAATATAACTCAATGGATGAATACATTTGAAAAAGAATGTGAAAGATTTGAAACTATTGAAGATAATACAAAAATTGAAATTTTAAGATTATTTTTAGATAAAGCCTGCATGGACTGGCATTATACAGCACAAACAGAATTAAAAATAAATAATAACTGGCAAGAATGGAAAGAAAAATTTCTAAAAACTTTTGCAGATAGAAGTTGGAATTCATCTATATATGCATTGTCCTATAAATATTATGAAGGTTCATTAACAGAATATGCGATAAAAAAAGAAAGATTATTAATAAATGTGGACCCAAACATGGGAAAAAAGACAATAATAGCGTTGATAGTAATGGGTCTGCCAGAATGGATAAGAAATAAATTAGATAAAGAAGAATGTGTAGATTCAACAATATTAATAAATGAAATAAGAAAACATGAAAGTTTGAACAAAAAAATTATAAGCAAGAAAAATGATAATAGATACAATTATAAACATAAAAATGAAGAAAAAAAACCGTGTCAAATATGTGAGAAAATAGGAAAATCCAACAGATTCCATCCTGAAGAAAAATGTTGGTTTAAGAATAAAGATAAAACAAGAGTAGTTGGGGCAAATGAAAGAATAAATGCAGATTTATATACAGAAGAAAAAAACGAATAGAGACACCATTGATTAAAATACCAATATTGTTAAATAATAAATTGAGGGTTATAGGAACATATGATTCCGGGGCTCAGATATCATTAATAAATAAAAGAATAGTTAAAATACAAGAAGAAGAAAAAAATGTAAACAAAATATATTTGAAGTCAGTCAATGGTGTCAGCGAAACAAAAGGCTTAATAAAAGTGAAAGTAAAAATATTCGAAATAGAAGAAGAAATAGACTTAGATATAGTGGAAAGAGAAGACTTTGAGGATATTATAATAGGTTTAGATATGATAAAAAAATTTAGACTTATACAAGATGAGAATTTAAATATTTCCCAAAAGAAAAAAATAATCAAAGAAAAAGATCAACATATAAAACAGAATTCAACAGAAAAGGTTACGGAAGTAAAAATAAACTTTAATGAGCATGTGACAGAAGAGGAAAGCGATTTACGATTAGAACATTTAGAAAATAGTAAAAAGAAAGAGATAAAAAATATAATTAAGAAATACAATTCAGTCTTTGCAAAAAACAAATATGACATAGGGACAGTTAAAGATTATGAAGCAAGAATAGATTTAATAGAAGAAAAATACTGTAGCAAAAGACCATATAGATGTACAATAGAAGATAAAAAAGAGATAGAACAACAAGTAGCAAAATTACTTGAAAAAAAATTAATAGAAGAATCGTACAGCCCTTTTGCAGCACCTGTTACTCTAGCATTTAAAAAAGAAGAAAATAAGAAATCAAGACTATGCATAGACTTTAGAGACCTAAATAAATTAATTGTACCGCAAGCACAACCTTTCCCACTAATCGAAGATTTAATAACAAAAACAAGAAACTGTAAATTTTTCACCACCCTAGATATAAATTCGGCTTTTTGGTCAATACCTCTTAGAATTGAAGATAGAAATAAAACTGGTTTTATTACACAAGATGGACACTACCAATGGACTTGCCTTCCGTTTGGCTTAAAAACAGCACCAGCAATATTCCAAAGAATACTAAGCAACATTTTAAAAAAAAATAATTTAAAAAATTTTGCAGAAAATTACATAGATGATATACTTATATTTTCACCAACTTTTGAAAAACATATAGAACACATCAAACAAGTTTTAAACGCAATATTAAAAGAAGGATTTCGATTAAAATTTAAAAAATGTACATTTGGTTCAAATTCTGCAAAGTATCTCGGACACATAATAGAAAATAATACCGTTCGTCCAATAAAAGATAATTTAATAGCAATAGAAAACTTTCCACAACCAAGAACCCAAAAAAATATTAGACAATTTTTAGGCAAAATAAACTTTTATCATAAATATATTCCGAAAAGTGCGATATTATTAGACCCACTCCACAAATTACTTAGGAAAAATGAAAAATTTATATGGACAGAGGAATGTGAAAAATCATTTCAACAAACAAAAAAGTTACTGTGCTCAAAACCAATTTTAGAGATATTTGACCCAAACTTAGAAATAAAACTGTACACAGATGCATCAATAGAAGGAATAGCAGCAGTGTTTAAACAAACACAATTTGATGGAAAAGATAAACCGATAGCATATTTTTCAAAAAAACTAACAGAAACACAAAAGAAAAAAAAAGCAATATATTTGGAATGTTTGGCTATAAAAGAAGCAATAAAATATTGGCAGCAGTGGCTTATTGGAAAAAAATTTATAGTATATTCAGACCATAAACCATTAGAAAATCTAAATATTAAAGTAAGAACAGACGAAGAACTAGGTGATTTAACTTACTATTTATCGCAATATGATTTTACAATAAAATATATCCCAGGAAAAGAAAATATAGAAGCAGACTGTCTTAGCCGAAATCCGGTATTAGAACCAGAAATAAATAACGAAGAATTTTTAAGAATAATAAATTTAATAGAAATAGATGAAATCAAAATAGATCAAGAAAAAAACAAAGAAATACAAAAATCAAATAAAATGTTAATAAAAAGAAATGAAATTTTTTATAAAAAGAGTAGAAAAAAAGAAAAAATAATACTATCAGAAGAGTTTAGTAAAAAATTGATTAAAAAAATACACAAAGAATGGTTTCATATTGGAATAAAACAAATGATGACTAGAATAAGCACAAACTACACAGCGAAGAATTTAACAAAAAATATAATCAAAACATGTAGAGAATGTAAAATATGTATAGAAAATAAATCAAGAGGTCAACTTAAATACGGCCAAATGTCACATTTAGGCCCAGCAAAAAAACCTTTTGAAATTGTCTCAATAGATACCATTGGTGGATTTGGAGGAAATAGATCAACAAAAAAATATTTACACCTCCTAGTAGATCACTTTACCAGGTATGCTTATATAATAACATCTAAGACACAAACGGCAAGTGACTTTATTAAACTAGTAAGAAAAATAATAGATACTGAACAAATAGAAATGATTTTGTCAGATCAGTACCCAGGAATAAACTCAAAAGATTTCAAAGATTTTTTGGAACACAATAATATCAAAATAATTTTTACAGCTGTTAATGCGCCATTTTCTAACGGATTAAATGAAAGACTCAATCAAACAATAGTTAATAAAATTAGGTGCAAATTAAACGAAAACCAAAATAAAAAAGCTAGGACATCAATAGCTCATGAATGTATAAAAAAGTATAATGAGACAGAACATTCTGTTACAGGATTCACACCGCAATATTTACTAGATGGGACTGATGTAAGCATAACACCTCAAGAATTAATAACAATAGATAACAAAGACATCTGGCTAAAGAATAGACAAACAGCAATAGAAAATACCATTAAATCGCACAATTATAACAAGAAAATATTTGATAAAAACAGAAAAAATCATATATTTAAAATTGGAGATCTAGTATATATAGAAAATGGAAACAGACTAAATAGGAGAAAAATGGATAGATTACGAATTGGACCTTATGAAATAATAAATAAAATTTCAGAGTCTATATATCAAATAAAAACAGAAAAAAATAGAAAACCAGATTTATTTCACGTAACAAAATTGGTTCCAATGAATATGGAACTAAATGACGACGATTTTAGTGAGAAAGAAATGTAAATAAAACAAAATGCAATGAGATGTTCCAATTTTCGACTAATACGGAGGGGGGGAGATGTAAAGAAAGTATACTCTCTTTAAATACAAATAAAGCGTGTCCTTTGATAGGTGATTGATAGAGGGGGTAAGGATATTGAAGGTAAGAAGTGAAACAATAGAGAAGAGAGAGGAAAAGGAGTAGTAACAGATATAAACTCAGAGAGAAAGGTAGTGCGAATAAATAAGGATCAAGAAGCAAGTGAAATATAAAATTACAGTCTTCAGTGTAAAATATAAAATACAATAGAGATAATAGACTTATATTTTCGTTCCTCTACTTTTTTCAGGTAAAATTTCGCTGTAAATATTGTAAATATTGTATAATAATTATTAAATAAACTCTACTTTTTTCAGAGTAACAAATATTAGTTTATTTTTCTCGTATCTAATGTTATAAATATAAAACATTATATATATAAGTGGGGCTCTACCCTCCACGCGCTCAACACACCAAACCCCCGATTTTGAAATAAGTTGAATATTTTATTTTCTTAGTTTGCTTTCTTAAGTTAAAAAAAAAATCTTAGTAAAGTAGTATAACAGTCAAAACAAAAGTAGTGTAAATATGATAAATACATTTTTATAAATTTATAAGACAGTTTTTTTTTTCTCAATTCTAATCACAGAAAACATTCAAGGAGATAAAATTTGAAAAACATTTTTATTCATTTTTTATTAATTACATAGTGTTTCCGAAAAAAAGATCTAATGTATTCTTGTTACTTTACTTGAACATCCTAATATAGGATTTTAATTAGGTTTAATATTGAGTACAGATAATAATATTCAAAGTAATAAAAATAGGAAAATGGTGTTTAGAATCTCTGGCCACAATGAATCTCTCTGATGGTAAATCATAATTTTCAAAGATATATGTGAACAAGCAGATAAAAATTTTTTTTCAATAGCCCAAGAGGTTTACAAAAAACGTATCTATATAAACGATTATTTGTTATTTTATTTTTTCTGTAGAAAAAAAATTTTATCTATAGCATGAACTGGTAAAGCATCAATATAACTTTCAATAGGAATGACTTGTCATAGAACATTTCGTTCACCATTAGATTTAAACAATGTAGAAAGTTCGCTTTTAGAATTTGAATCTGAAAAAAAAAAAAACAATTGAGAGAAGTAAATTCCATTACATGGTAACAAGACTTCCATAATCACAAAAAAAGCATTATAAACAGTTGAAAGAACATTACGTGATTTATGTGATTCAAATATTCATGATGGTAATAAACTCATTGTTATAAACAGCGGTTTTAAATAGACTCTTTCAGTTCTTAAAATAGTAATACTAGTGTAATAATTCAAAAAAGTAATCATCATATCTTTGGTTATTCTTTCGTACTCTAAATTTTAATATCAATATTCGTTTAACTGACAAGAAAATTTCAAAATAATTTACAATATATTGGAGAAGAAAAATTTAATAGTTTAAAGTAACAAATAAATGGAAAACAACTAACGTTTGTTCCGATATTTTCGGTGAAAATATTAACTTTTCAATAACTAACGTCGTACTTTCTTTCCATGACAAACATACTAACTTTTTAAATAATAAAATTCTAAATAATGTGGAAAGAGAAATAAAAACATATTACAGCATAGATCATACTACTTACGTGGGTGTTCATAAATCTAATAATGATATTTGTATAAATTTTTTAATTGTATTTCTGAATAATATTCGTGAAGGCTTACCTATGAATGAGCTTAATTCGAAAATTGGAACAATTGTTATGTTGATACGAAATTTAAGTACAGTTAATGGCTTATATAAGGGTACAAGATTACAAATTAAAAAACTACTCAAATACAATATTGAAACCAAAACTATAACAGAAGAAAAAATTGAAAAAAATGTTTTGATACTCTCAATATCTTTGAATACAACAAATTCATCATTATAACCTTTTATTTTATATACAAAACAATTTTGCATAGTCTTAGCGTTATCCATAACAATAAATAAATCTGAAAGTCAAAGTTTTAATAATATTGGATTATATTTGAAAAAATCACTGTTGTCGTATGGTCAGTGAGGAAAACGACGAACGAAGAAGTGCACAGCGATACTCTCCGGGGTAACCGGCTGACGCTGCTCCCTGTTTCCAAACTGATCGCCACCAACTGGGGCTCGCAGTCTCTTGAAAGGTACTAAGGGAATCTGAAAGTCACCCATCTGCAACCACACAAGACCCGCCTCAGGTCCGACTTCGAAAAAATCTAGACGCCCGTTGGTTCGTACCAGCTGCATCCCCAAGGAGACCCAAAAGTAAATATTATCGAGTCTCTATGATCAATACACCTGGAGTTCGGGACAGTCACTTTCGTTACGCTCATCAGCTGCCCCGACTCTTGATTAGTCATTCCAGATCTAACCGTTCGCAGACAGCTTTGACGATGACCACATCCACGGGAAACTTCGAGGCGGCATGTCCGTCAGCTCCCGCCCGGAGCCGCGTCGTCTGCCATAAATGAGTAGGGGCGCAAATCCCTAAGGCCAATTTTTACTTGGTCTCTCATACTCGTCTTTCAATAGTTTTATTTTGATTGCTTTCCTCTCTTCACTCACGCAGGGCTTGCATTCTTCACCCAAGATTTGCAGAGCTCCAAGAAAGCGGACAAGATTTCTTGACTTGACACGAAATATTCTTTGGTCTCTGGCAACTTATCGAGTCCTACCTTTCACATGAATTGCTTTCGATTCTCATGCGTTTGGTAGCAGCTCGTAAGTCTATGGTCAGAAGTTTCCTTTTCCCCACAATCGCAGACAACACTGTCTATTAAGCTAAACCAGTACAGGTTTGCTTTAAAATTTCCATGGCCAGTGAGCGCCTGAGTGCTTGCGTAATCTAATTCAACCACCTCGTGTCAAGTCGGTCTTTGACATTTTTGATGAACGAGAACGTTACACGTCCATTCATCGAGCTTTCAAAATTTTGACACCCAGCCTGCTAGTCGAGTTTTACCCCCGCGTTCGATCCCTTACTTCGGACTCGTTTTTAGGTCACCTAATCTCAGTAGAGAAAGGCTTTCCGTATCGTCCGTTTTTCAGTTCACGATCCTAATGAAGCAACTCGACTGGCCGTGGTGTACTTAAGGCGACATATACCTTTGCCTGGCGCTTCTGCACTTCAGAACTTGAGCTGAGACAAGCCCAACTCCGATCGCAATTGGACCGTGGTCCTTATTTGTCCTCAGTAGGGTCATTTTCTTTCTAATCTTGCAAAGGACACTGCTACCCTCGTTGGGGTCCATGCGAGAATCAGTCAGTTGCTCCTTGCACTTTTTTACGCTTATTTGTCTTTCACTCCTGCTTGTAATCACTGACAGATTTTTGTTCATCTGCTCTCATGGAAGCAAGAGTTGCGCGAAGTATCGGGTGTTTGACCAGAACAACCCGCTGTCCCCAATCGCAGTGTTCTTCATGTGATTCGTTTTTCTAAAAAAGGTTAAAGAGCCTTAGTCTTTCAACCAGGTGGTCAAGTACCGGTTCTGGGTCTCCTTTCATGCAACATTCTCCCGCTCGCGCCTTAGCTGAAGTCGTTGAAGCATGAGATTTGATTACCGTCATTGAGAGAAAACGGCGCTCATTTTCCCTAGCTCAGGGTCACTCGGGCTTACCACACCCGTGCCGTCATTTTTGATGACTGCCCCCTGAGGATTCTGAAACAAAGACGCTTGCTCCCAAGCCAGCTCGATCAGGGATAACCACTTCACTTTACCTTTAGTCAATCAATTCTTTCAACATCACCTTGAAATTGGTAAAGCTAATCCTGATTTCGCCACCATTGCGAGTCCCTTCACTATTGGGACTCGCGGCGTTACCATTCAGCGTCACGCGGAGACATCAGGTTAGGCACTTACCAAAGCTACAACATAGAACATGCTTCGCAGTGGTTTCGCTAAATTGTCGTATGGTCCATGATACGTCGTTTATAATTAAAATCTTTTTTATTAAATTATTAAGCTTTTAGAAAATTTAAGAAAAAAAAAAAAAAAACAGCGCACCACAGTACTACCTCAACGGTGGTGTGAAAATGTGTCAATGTGCTAGAAATAAAGGGCTTCATTAAAACTGTAATGAGAGCTGAGACAGAAGGTGCAAATAGCCAAATAGCTAGAAATGACATAAAAAACGATATAATTTTACCTCATTAAGAGATGCAGCTGAAGAGTGACTGGAGGGGGTTCTTTAAAATTGTGTTGGATTATCTGGTGATTGTGTTATAAAATTATGATGGGGGGGGGGGGGGGGTACGTAAGGGATTCAACAGAAATTTAACCCAATAAACATAAAATAAAATTCGAATGAGAAATTATAATATGGAGCGAAGGAGTGGTGCAAAGTGGCTGCTTAAAAATTGTAAGAGAGTTGTAAGGTTTTTTTTTTTAAATGTAAGGAGAGCTGAGAGTGGCGGTACAAATAGTAATTAAACTGACAATGACACGATTACTAATATAATTTTACTCCAATTAGAGATTCTGCTGATAATAGGCTGAAGGAAGTTTTTTCAAATTGTAAGAGAGGCTTATTGGGTTATCCAGTTATTTCGTTATAAAATTATGATGGGTGACAGGGGGGCTAAACAAAAATTTAATCCAATAGAAGTGTAGTTAAAACCCATAGAATTTTACCTTATTAAAAGAGGGGCTGATGGGGGGTGGAGAAGTGGCTGAGGGGGCTTATTAAAATCAAGCAGTGGGCTAGGGGGGCGGAAGGGGCTAACAAAAAATTTTACCTAAAAAAATTACGTAAAAACTGCTAGAATTTTACCTTATTTAGAGGGGGGTTGAAGGGGCCAGGGTTGAAGAAGGTTGTGTCCAATGACCCTCTAAGATCAGTATAAAAATAATATAGGTAGATAAATAACGCATGGGCTCCGTCTTACAGCACAAGGCTTTACCACTGACGCAGTATCACACTATCCAAACTACCATGCTGGGAGTGTTAGAGAGGGAGAGAGAGAGAAAGAGAGAGAGAGAGAGAGAGAGAGACAGACAGATAACGCATAGATCCTTGTCTTATAGCACAAGGAGAAAAAGAAGGCGCTTTGGAAGCAATATGTATAACGCTTGGACCCCATCTAATAGCTCATCTCACAGTACCCCCTCCACCACTGGCGAAATATTGCTCTCCCCCCACCACCATGGCCTAATGCCCTTGTACACCCTCCACCACCACTACCCTAGAGGGGAGCTAGGGTGGGTCCAGAACCCCTATAGTATATCTACTCCGAATGAAGAGATTTTCCCTAAAATTTGAATGTTTTTTAAGATTTTAACATCAATTTTATTCTGGATGTCTGGTAAAAGCTGCTGTTATTGTGAGAATGCATTCGAAAGGTTTACACTACTAAGTATATAGTCTTTGATTGGAACATCGACAAATGCTCATTTAAAAGCTCATTGAAGCTGATGTCTTATAGCAACTGTTATTGGTACATTAAGATTAGATGATGTACTAACTATTATTTCTTTCAGCTGCCTATTGTTCCTTTCGTATTTCATAGCTGAAAAATTAAATGATGGACCGTTAGAAAGCATGATTTAGCATAGTGTAGTGATATATGCATTTTAAGTTTTAGTTTACTAAGCTTCCGTTAATATAAGGAGTTACGCTTTTCTACATATTTTTTAAGAGTTAGTATTTTACCTTTCGTTAACATTAGAGAACTTACAACTTCTATTATTTTTCTAAGTATAAATAAAGTTTCCATGATTCATCATTTAAATTAGTTATTTTATACCCTAAAACGAAGCCTAAGTACCTTGCTAATCACAGTAACTCTGCAGCAGACTGCCTCATTTTTATTTTATTACTCATCATATCAACGGTCACATTTTCTGTTATATTAAAATCATCCAAACCATCGAAAACACACTCTTCTTTCAATTTGACACTTTGAAAGTTATTGCTTGCAATAGCCATTTCATAAATACTTAGATTTCTTATTAGAATTATATTTTCTCGTGTCATAATTTTGCATTGATCATTAGTCATCAAAAAAACTCTAAAAATATTTTGCAGTAAAATTTTCGAAAATTTGACGTGTCGAATTTAGGCCCTGATTATCTCCCAAAATAAGCACACACTTAAAATGAATTTCATACTTATTACCATTCGTGTCGATTTTAATCCCCTTCTTTGACAAAACATACTTTAGTATGAATGGTAAGCAAGAATGAAAAAAGAGTTATTCTCGAGTGAAGTTCGAACCCATGTTGCCCTGAGGATCATCATATAAACTATTCAAATTTTTGGTAAAAATTCAAGTTAATTTTTATTTGATTTGTTTTTGAGACAAAAATTGCCTTTATTGAACAAAAAAAATTTTTTAAGATGAAATTTAAGTTATTACGTAAGTTCTTCGATTTGCACGTTTCTTTGTAACTACTAATGAAGGTAGAGTCACAGAAATAGAATCCTTGTAAAATACATTCATTGAAACAGCAAGAAAAAAAAGATATTGGATATTTTTTCAGTCTTTTAACAGTAAGAACTTTTTTTTAAAAAAGACGTGAAGTTGAAAAAAGAATACTATAACTTCAATACATTAATACATTATTACACTGATATTAGATAGAAACAAATAAAAATGAGTTAATAAGTTATGTAGCATAGTTATTTGGCATTGTGAGTGTTACATTTATAACGTTTCTGATGCTAATTATTTTTACAATTAAGGAACACCACCTATAACAGACATGCCAGACAAATAGATTATAGCTTGTAAGAAATAAACACATTCGCAATTATTGAAAACTTGTTGCCGAAGATCGTATTAATTTTAAAGCATTTATCAACTGCTTCCACAAGACTAATTAACTGGTAATGACAATTACCAACCACTAAGTAGGCCCAGTCATTACTGTCCAAATTTATTCCAACTATAACTATGTGCAGCTGGTTAAATGAAAGGTAGTAAGGTACATGTTCATTATGTAATTCTACAGTTCATCGTCTCAAACACTTGGTCATAAAAATAATGATGTTGAATGCAAGTCAGTAGAAAAAATTAACAAAAGTATGTAACGTTATCCGAGTCGTCAGTGATATATTTGCGCCAACAGTACGTATTCACAGTAAGTTCATCGTAAATGCGACGATGTTTCATAGATTCTAAGTGCTGAATGAAAACTTTAACAACAAACAATTGCACTGGTGACCAGTTTTTACCGTATTGACTTCGACTTGTTAACTTGGCTGTTTTAGAAAACTAATGACGTAATACTAGAAAAGCTAAGTATTTAGGGTTTTCTAAAAAAAAAAATAGTAAAAAAAAACGTTTTTCAGAGTTCTGTGGTCACAAGTAGCAGTGCTTAAAAATAAAATTTGTAAAAACCATAAACTGCTTTTCCATTAGAATCTTCTATTACATTCTCATGCTTATCTTTTATTGCATATTTTAAAAAAACAGCTTTAATTTTTTTTCAGTACGACTTGTTGCGTACTCAACCAAGCGGCTTGAGAAACTGGGCCATGCTTTTTTTTAAAACATTATTTTCTATTTTATAATCTACTCTAAAATCTTTTAAAAGTTGAAAAAATTGGTTACAGAGTATTAAAAATATTTTTTAATGAACCAACACCAGATTAAAAAAATATTATTCATAAGTGATTCTTACTAAGGAGTATCCCAAAGCGAGCTTGAGAATAGGAAACTTTTTAAATATAGAAGTGATATTATTACTTAGCTTTACTTGATCAAAACTTTTTATAATCTTGATCTATTATTAATAGATACAATGAATGTCAGTAGTTCCAAAAAAAAGGTCTGAAAAATTAATAGTAATAATTAAAATAACTACTGACAGAAACGTAAATAAAAATATAAAACTTCATCATTTCTTTTTCTCTTTAAAGATTGTGTAGACAAATCTTATGAGAGATTGTGCCTTTCTGTGATCTCAACAAGTAAATTAAAAAAAGCACTTCCAGGATTCTTATCCAGTAAGTGAGCTTTTGCAGCAAGCTAAAGTAATTTATCAGGCTCAATACTAAAATCGAAAGATTTTATTGAGAGAAATACAGAGAGGAAAAAATTAAAAATATTAAGACTAAATGAAAGATTTGATACTTAAATTTTAAATAAATAGTAAAAATGTATTTATACCTACGTGTAGCAACTCAGTCTTCCAATTCATAGTGAATAATTTAATAGGCTACTCTACTTGGATTAAAATACTCTTTAACGTTACGATCTTTGAGCTTGTTGCGGTAATCAGCACTGATTTCTAGATCATATTGATTCAAGAGATAGGGGCCCCCTTACACTCAGTGATAACTTGATAAATGTAATTGCTTCTCTTATCGTAACTTTTAGACAATTGGCGTGTACTTTGTTCTAATTAAATAATAATGAATAGTTTTTTATAAAAAATATTTAGGATTTAAGGTTACATTCAATAAAATGTATATTTTTAAAAAATGAGAAAGATGTTGACACCGTACTTTTAATAAGAGCTTTGTATTTGAAGCTTTAAGAAAAAATAGTTATAAGAAAGTAAAAATTTTGCAACCGAATAAGTATTATGTGCAATTAAAATAATCATAAAACGATTAATCAAGTTGTGTTTTGTATTAAAATTTTTAAATGTAAGTGGATAATTATCTGCTATGGCTGGCAAAGCTGCCTGGCTAGGGTATGATCTACCAACGATAATAGTTTCTGATTAAGTTACTGTAGCTACTCCAAGGGTAATTGTTTCTATTGCTGCTGCGTCGTAAGAGTCAGCATTGTTGAATGAAAAAAGCATGTGTTGGTTACAGCAATCACCAATGATGTGCAAAGTTTGTTCAATATCTACTGTGTCTAATTGAATTAACTTATCATTCAACAGTAATCTATATTTTTTTAAAAGTTTCAATTATAGTGCATATTTCACATTTAAAAAAGTTTATACGTGTAGATGAACAAAAAACCTTCCATGATTTTAATAAGAGAACAATGTGGATATTTTAAAAATTACTGTTTCAAAAGAAAATAAAAAAGAAAAATGGAAGGAAACATATAACTGGTGGGTCGACAAAAACTCATTTTCTTTTATAGTAATGATTGTTTTAAAATCATTGGTAAAAAATTTTTGAGGATTAAGTAGGCATGAACATGTGTTATACAAGTAATTTGATAATGCATGCAACTACCAAGAAATAGAAAAAATAATGAGTAAAAGCAATAGCTAACCATTAAGTTCCAACGAGTCTAAATTTCATTTATTCCCGGGTTGGGCAGAAAACGTAATTCAGACCTGAGAAATTGGACAGTAGTACAAAATAACTTCATCTAATAAGAAATAAAATTTGTTTAAACACTACAATTTTTAGTACTAATATTGATTTAACTGGTTTATCTAAACATCAATATTCATGAGCTGTTGATTAATAATAAAATGTTATCATTACTTTGAAAAAGCCCAAGTTAAAAGCATCTATGTTTATTGTACACCTGCATATGTTTTGTTTCTGTCAGCACAGAGTACACATAAAATGCATACATAAACATAGTATATTCAGGTATGTTTAAAATTCCATAATAGACGTATATATAATAGACAATACATAGACGTAGTGTATTCAGGTATGTTTACAATACCATAAAAACTGAAGAGTGCTACTTTTATTGTTTATTATAATGTAAGGAATACCGATCAACGTAAAGTATATTTATATTACTGCGTGTATGAATTGAAATAACAACCCATGCTAAAGTATAACGAGAGATTGATCAAGACCAGCCTGTCATTGCTCTCTCTCTCTCTCTCTCTCTCTCTCTTGCACCTACTCATGGAAGACTAATTTTACCATATATACTACTAAGCGCTTAAAAGAGTAATAACGGTTAGTATAAAAATGTACGGACGTACCTTGGATTACGGAAAATTCACAAAGTAAGCGGATAAACTGTCGACGTGATGCATGCAGCAGCAGAGATTAGAGAAGGGAGCAGTTCAAGTGATCACTTTTTTATGTGGTTAGGTTATAATCACACACAAACACATGCACGCACACACAAACCTATGTATATATATATTAGGGTGGCGCAAAAAATCTAATTTTTTTTTTCGTGTCTCGAGTGAAAAATGTTAGTTTTTGATGTGCTAAAACTCCTTCCAAAGGACAGATCAAACAAAAATTTTTAAGCGGTCGTACCAATTTTTTTAAAATTTCAAATATGGCTGAAAACCGAATTATTTTTTTTTTCAATTTAAATATTTATTCCTCGTTACAATATAACTTTATAGACCAAAAAATAGTGAGTTTCTGAAAATTGCAGCTTGAAATTTGAAACTTGAAAAAGCCACTCGTGATTTTTTCCAATTTATAGTGTATTACTGTAGATTTTATTTAACGACTTTGTAATATTTGCAGTAGTAAATTGAAAAACCTATTAAAATTTAAATTTTGAGCTCCCATTTTTAGGAGCTTATTATTTTTTGGTCAATAAAACCATATTGAAATAAAAAAAAAAAAAATTAAATAAAAAGAAAATTCGGTTTTTGGCTATTTTTTAAATTTTTCAAAATTTGGAGCAACTTCTTGAAAATAATTGTTTGGGCTGTCCTTTTGAAGGAGTTCTTAGCACATTAAAGACTAACATTTTTTCACTCGAGACTTAAAAAAAAATATATTCGGTTTTTTGGCGCCACTTTAAATTATGTAATGTATTTGTAATGTGGTTGTATTGACAAAAAAAGAGTCTCAGCTTCCCCTTCCCCTACTCCCCATCAGCTCCAGCTCAATTTACGTAGTAATTTTCTTGTTTTCACGTAGTTTTTGATCCAATTATATCCAAGTAAGCTCCCCTCCACTCCCCTCACTGCCCCTCGCGCGCGCCTCCTTCATCTCTCTCCTAAAAATACATATATTTTTAAGTACTTTACCTTCTGGAATTTTGAAAAACACATGTAATTTAGTACCTAAGTCGCACCTTGATTTTAAAATATATGTAATTTAGACCCCAAGTCACACCTCGTTTCTGTGGTTTTTTAAGTCACTGATCACAGGTTTCCCTCTGTCTATTCTCCTCCGGTCACTCACTACATGTCTCTTAAATTACGTGATTTAACTATTATATTTAGATAATCTCTTTCTGATGCATGTCCAATTTTGAGTAGATATGTTTGGTAAGCAAATAAATATTAAAAATTCAGACCCTTAATAACTTTATACTATTAATGTACATGATGTATAACTGATAGCATGTGTATGCAGAGTAACACATCAATGCAGAGCCGTTAAATGCAAAGTTCGTCAGAATAGCTAAGACTTTTTGTTTATATGAGGATCAAGAATGGTATGGCACCCTAGTCAGTGGCAAAACTTGGAAGCTGAAAAGAAAGTCATTGCCTTTCAATCCACTCATTTTTTGATATCTTCCAATGCTTAAGAAAGTATTAATTTCAAAATAAAAAAAATACATGAATGCGTAAGCATTGCAGCAAATTTAAATTACTGGCTTATCCGAGGTTTCACACGATCGACACCATGGGCACCGATAAATGTGCATAAGTTTCATCCCTATCAGGTTGGGGCTGGCACGTGGAGCGTTAATGCTCATGCTAATGTTTTATTGTATTTTATTTGCACAATATTGTTGTTACAAAAGTTTTGTTGATAAAAATGCTATAAGCAGTGAATTACTTAGATAGAAGGAGGCTGCATACTTTTAATTGTTGCTTGATGCTGATGTAAACTCATGATCTGTTAGTGGGGGGTTGGCCCGCAGAGCACGCAGGGGGGCGTAAGCCCACAGGCCAACTCACCGCTAACAGATTGTGAGTTTACACTAGCATCAAGGAACAATTAAGAAGTATGCAGCGCCCCCTTATCTAAGTAATTCACTGCTTACAGCATTTTATACCAACAAAACTCATTGTGCAAATAAATGCATCACGTAGGTTGAATAGACAGTTTCCCTGTTCTTTCGAATTTTCTTTAAAAACAATTGGAAGATTTATAAGATTTATTACAGATAACTATTGAGCAGAAAAAGATACAATACTAATTGAATATTAAGTAAGACCCTCACCACAGATAAGCATAGAGTTTTATGGTAGTTTAACTGTAACAAAAATATTTTTCCAGATTTTTCCAAGTTTCCTCAAAAATTAAATAATAAACTCTTATTTTTCATCGCAGATTTGTGTTAAGTAAAAAAAAAATTTAATTCTCAAGTTCTCTCACAGGTCATAAGGTAAGAAGAAAGAATTTTCAGGTTTCTATGAGTATTCTGAAAAATTAACTGTGAAAAGAGCCCTATTTTTTTATTACAGATTCGTGTTTAGCGGAAAAACGTACGATGAAAAGTGAAATCAGACTATCATCACAGGCCGATATTTTTTGTAAATCTGTGAATTTTTGGAGTTTTTTAAGAATATTACTATTAATAGTTATTCATTATTCGTAATTCTAGTTAGTATTGTAGTGGAAAAATGGTACTTAAAAATAATTCGTTCATATTTTCTTGTTTAAATACTCATAATTTAATGCATAGAAATTAAAAAATTGAAACAAAAAGTTTTTGTGGTTTATAATTTGAAACAAATAAAAATACCCTTGTTATCTTGTCTCTAATTACCATTTTTTAAAAGCTGTGACAAAATCCTTAAACGTTTCTTTTTATAAATATCAAAAAAAATTCTAGCTATTATTTTTGTCAAAGTTAAAAATGTTGGTTTAAAATAATTTTGAAATTTCAACAAAATAATAAAACAAATCAACTATAATATCGATAATCCTATTTAACACACAGTATTAACGAGGTGTGAGATCAATTTGTTGGATATAAAAAACCAGCTTTTCAAATGAAAAAAAAAAACTGTATTATGAGGTTGTTTGAGAAATTTTACAAAAACAAGTTGAAAATACTGGCTCTCAATAATTTTTTCTGAATATCTCCTCACAGAGTAGAAAGAAAAAGATATTAAAACTTTCTTAACATCATTACAATGTAGCTGATTTTGACATTTTTTTTCTAGTTTGGTCCAACTGTTCATGAGCACACTAATGTAGTCACTAATTTAGCCAAAGAGCATCTTTTAGCTCAGCTAATATCATGTATCAACATGATTTGCAACAGCTAACTTACTGTTATCTTATTACTAGACAGTATCACTGTAACTTTTTCGATTTAGATCTAACATAATCTTAAAAAAAAATGATAAACTATAGAAAATTACTCAATCGTGATTTTTACTTGAAAAAAAAAGATGTTTTCGTGGTTGAAACAAACAAATATTCTGACAATCATTATTGCAGTTTGAGTCAGATAGAAAAATTAATGGTCGATGGTACCATAATCGTAAAATTAATAAGAATGTTCGAAATGATGATTTTTGCGTGAAATAATCTGCTTTCACTACAAATCTTGACTGATTTTTTAATTTTTTTTCTCTTAAAATATTCGTCAGTGTATTGGCTTGACTGTATCACTGCAACTTTTTGGATTTGAATCCAACATAACCTTCAAAAAAAAAAAAAAAAAAAAACTATATAACATTGCTAAATCGTGATTTTTACTTCAGAAAACAAATGTTTTCGTAGTTAAAATCGATAAGTAATCTGACAATTAATATTGCAGTTGGAGTCAGATAGGAAAATTGATGATTAACTGTACTATAACCTTAAAAATAATGATTATGTTTGAAATATTGTTTTTCTTTGGAAAGAATTTGCCCTTGATATTAATCTAAAACTATTTGAATGGTTTTTGTTTAAATAGTCGTCAGTAAATTGTCTCAATAATATCCTGCAGATCTTTTAATTGAGAACCAATGTAATCTTAATTTTTATATTCAACTTACAATATTTATAAGAAAACGTTTTTAGTGGTTTTATTTAATTCTTTTCAAGTTTAATTGAAAAATACTACGTTATCTGTAAGCTTTTTTAAAATCTGACTATATTTGAATTATTATAAAAATTTTTAATTTTTTTCAGATTCCTGTCTCACAACATCAACAGATATCGATAGTAATTTTTTTAACGTAGTATGTACAAGCTGTTTTTAATATTTTTTTTGTTTTTCTTCAGATTTTGCTTGAAATTGTTTAAAATTAAGATTGTACGAAATGTGAAGTACGTATTCAAGTGGACGAATCCAAGCATGTAAGCTTCATAAGCCAAATTTATAATACTGTTCTTTGCATGGTAATTTTAAAACATGTTTTAAGTCATTAACTTTTTTTGGTCCTACTTCACATTTATTGCAACGACATGAAGCCATCTCCCTCTCATTCTCTTCTCTAGCTAAAGCATGGCATGTTTTACTGTCTATTATTGTACACTCCATATCGAAACTCACATGTACTTATACATCATTTAAACAGAAAAAATTCAGACAAACCTTTTTTAGTACGCTAGAGTATTTATCATGCAACCTTTTTGACAGTGTAGAATTTTCCTTCACAAAACGGC
This sequence comes from Copidosoma floridanum, assembly GCF_036245765.1. Classification (NCBI taxonomy): domain Eukaryota; kingdom Metazoa; phylum Arthropoda; class Insecta; order Hymenoptera; family Encyrtidae; genus Copidosoma; species Copidosoma floridanum. The sequence continues at coordinate 7,413,953 of NW_028321893.1, forward strand.
ATTCTGTAGGCCTACAATAATAAACTGAAGAAGGTGTTTTATTTTCCCAGATTATTGTATCCTCGGTTTCTAGCTGTCAAGAAACCGTTGCTTAATAAAAACAGATTTATCTGTTAATTGACTTTCATGAGCATCAGTTAAATTCGTTGTATCACAATCGCTGTGACTATCACTATTCTGGGATTAATCTTTTGAGCTAGCAGTTTGAAGTATGTGACTTTTATTTGAGCATTTTTGACGGGTGCTTATTTGATCGGAAGCTCCATCCATACTTCGTTTTTCCCCCAAGTCGTAGATTTGTATTGTGTAGAGTTACTAGCTCTTCGTCACTTAAAGTCATAAGGATACGTTTTACTGCATGATCTAAGAGTAAACTGATGTGTACTTTTGGTCCATAATCAGATACTTCGATATTTTCTGGATGACAGTACTCTTTTTCTTTAATAACTCATGCATAAATTCGATATCTAGTATTCATAATCTGTTTATTATACATTCTTAATTTTTCATATTTTCGTTTTGAAAAGCCCAAATCTGTGAACATAGCTAAGATATCTTCTATATCGTAGATTGATTGATTTAATTCCAAAGCCATTGGAAGTTTTATAGAACTGTGAGGTTCAGCAAGCTCTTGTACCCTTGTAGTTTTAGTTTTGTCACAGCCCTCTTCAAAACTCTTACGTGGGCAACCTTTTTTGGAAGCATTTACAGTTGGGCTTTTTAAAACTGTAAACTCTGATTGTACATATGCATTAGTAGGTATTAGTACGCGAAAGGTCTTAAAGCGGCCAGATCGTCGGAGACAATTTCGTGTACGCTAACCAAGAAAATGCTTTACGGGCACTACGACATTTTCGAGTATGCTAACCAAAAATATTCTTTAATAGGCGCTACGACATTTTCCGATGTCAGCTTACGCGAGCTTTGACCAGTCAATGCGTTCGCGTACGCTGAACCCAACAGATATTCGCGTACACTATTCGAAAAATAACTTAAACACGCTATGTTAAAAACACTCGCATCGAGGTATTTTGCGAACAGTTTTAAGGACTGCATTCAAAAATAAGTGTCAGTCGTGCAGCTTTTTGATGATTTTTACGAGCACTACCCGCTTAACCAAATTTTTACGTCCAAGAGGGACGTAAGAGAGGGGAGAGAGAGAGAGAGAGGGATGGTATAGGTATATTTATAGTTCACGTTTTGGCGCACGTTTGGCAGAATTTCTTTCTCAAACACTATTTAAGGTACTTACATATAGGTGACTAAAATAAAAAAGTACAAGCAGATAAACACAACATATTCATTTCCTTGTGTCAAGTAAGGTGTACATTTTTTTTTAAACAGAAAGCATAAAAGCAGCATTGGCTTGCGTATATATATATATATATATATATATATATATATATATATATATATATAGTAGGTAAACAGGGCGAGTTTTGGCCCAGGTGCTAGAACACTCTTGTGTTAGTCTCCTAGCACAGTTTAGGGCGAATTCTGGCTCAGGAGCTGGAACACTCTTGTGTTAGTCTCCTAGCACAGCTTAGGGCCAGTCTCCGTCCGGGAGCTGGAACAATCTTGTGTTAGTCTCCTAGCACAGTTTATGGCCAGTCCCCGCCCGGGATCTGGAACAATCTTGTGTTAGTCTCCTAGCACAGTTTATGGCCAGTCCTCACGCGGGAGCTGGAACAGCGCCAGCTTTGAGCCTTGATTTACGGGAGCTGCTACTAAAGTTACTACTGGTTGGCTTATGCGACATATAGATATTTACCCTGCAGTTGCTAGTCAATAAATGAGCTCAACGTCTGACTGTAGTTTCTTTAATAATGATCTACCCCATTAGTATCTTAAAGGTCACACCCCCACCACATTCAACGTAAAAATTTCCATGAGACTCAAATTTTTAACGATTCATTTTTGTTCAGAAAAATCAATAACAATATGGTTTAGTAACGTTTCTATTTAAACGTCTGGGCAGCATCCTTATAGCATTTTACTGGCGTTATATGCGCTTCTACCATGTATTAGTAGTATCTACACTACTGTATGATATCTACATATACATCAAGTGAATAATACACTGAAGAGAATGTGTGAGCATGCACACACTCTCATACCTCACGTTATTATCCACAGATACAAGTTTTCCTTATCAGCTTTACTTCGGGAAGTATCAGATGACGGCAAGTGACGATAAATTTCTAATGCTATGAAAGAGTCTATTTACTTTAATTTTTCACGTATTACACAGAAGATATTTAAAATCACATATATCGACTTTCTCCAAATAGTATTATGAATTGAGATAAAATTTATTTTAAAATATGTTATTCCTAAAAGTTCTTTTGCATGCACATTAGTAGCTTTAATATTGTAAGGGGTGTGTGTGTGTGTGCGCGCGCACGAGTGCAGTGAATGCTACACTGTAGAGAAGATATTTGAGTAAGCTGGCACACTTATACCTCACATGATCAAGTACAGCTACAAGTGTTTGTAATCAGCTATGATTAAGAAAATATCAGATGACAGCAAGTGACAATGAATTTCTCATGTTATAAAAAGTCCATTGACTTTTATCTTTGAAGTATTAAACAGACGATATTAAGAATAACATACACATCCACCGTCTCTAATAGGTCTTACGAATCGAGATAAATATTATGAGAAAAGTATGTATTATACAATTTCATGTAGCAATTAAGGACCTTTGTTTATGAGTGTTCATCGACTTATTTTGAAAAGTCTATACGACAGCATTTTTCTTTTTTGTATGTTCTTCAACTTATCCTTTGTCTGGACGTTAGAAGACTGGTTATTCTTACTTACGACAATCTATTGACTTCTGTTTCAAAAGTCAAAATACAAGAAGTTTTTTCTTATTTTCATTATTGGCTGACCTGAGGGATAAAACTATTGAACATTAATTTTTTTATAAACTATTTGTTACTTATCTTTAATTTGATTAACAACTATTTATTACTATAAAGTATGTTTATAATATTTCTAAATGTTATATGCTATGAGATATAATAAAGCTTTTAAATTTTTAAAAATTGTTTAAATTATAAATTATATAAAACATTAAATTTTGTATGTATTAAAGAAAAAATTGTTCTAGAACGTATTCAGTAGTTGGTGGGATTCACCGGATCAGATTCTTAGAAAGTGGTATATAGACATGATACTCAGTACATTAATAGTGTCCATAGACTAAACCATTTTTTATACTTTAATACATGGTGTAGTTGAGTAGTAGTGGATGGGATTCACTCGATGGGATTCACTGGACAGAATTCCATGTAAATGATTTGGGGATCTACCTAGAATGGGGTATAAATACCGCTGCTGGACCATTGCTAATTTTTGTTCTTTTGAATTGTCAAAGAAGATAACATCCATCAAGCAAGAGGAGCAGACCCTACCCTAGCTCGAGACCTCTCTGTTGGAGAGAATCAAGACAGTTCTCCAAAATACAATGATAATGGTGAGCATACATCTTTAAACAACTTTGAAAATTTAAAATGTTTTATTACATGTAAATTTTTTATTTACAGATGGAAGCGAAAACAACAGAGAGAGAAAAGCTCCATCACCAGCTAATAACATAAGTAAGTCTCACATTACATGGGCGGTGTGTGTATATTAAAATTTTTTTGTAAACTGAATTCAAGACTTTCTTTTTATTAAGTAAAATTTTTTTACGTGATTATTAAAGTTTTGATGTGTGACACTGAAGTACTAATTTTATAGATCGTACAGCTTCAAATAGACTACAACTTCTACAACGTACACCTCCACCACCTTTACCATCAACATCTGCAGTTTTAGGCTCAGAGCTGATGGCACAAGTATTACACAGTACGAGTTATCTAAAACCGACCGCTTGGACTACAGTATCAGGTAAATTTAAATCGTTATAAATTTTACATTTTCATCATATTGTTGTAACTTTATACATTGAATAATGATTGATTGTTTCGTCAACTTAAATTTTTACTAACTTGTGCTTTTTTTTATTTTTTAGACCAGGAAACTACTCCAATCAAATAATGCATTTATAAAACTTGGTGGGAGTCATGAATTCATCCCATTCGTCTCGAAAATAAGGAAATCAGCGTTGTACAAAAACGGGATGCTCGAAGGGAGCGACATCGACTGACAGATCAATGTATTATTCCACCACCAAAAAGTAGATTTCTACTTACAGAGGCGAAGAAAGAAGACTTATTAAAACATTTTAATGAAATAAGCAGAAAGAGAAAGCAAAAAAAAATTAAATGCATTACACATGATTTACCTGTAAGAATACTAACAAGACCAATGAATCCTGTAACAATAAAAAAAAAAAAAAATATTTTTCAATGTTATAATGATTTTAATAACAAAACAAAAAATGTATAATAATAAAATAATTTAAATAAACTGATGTAATTTAAATGAACCTTTTTATTATTAACCTTTATGCAAAAAATTTCTTTTAAATTTATTATCAGCATTAAACTTAAAGAGTTAATATGATATTTTCACTTAAATATCTTGAACACTTTGAGAAAATAAAAATGGTAGGTATAAAATAAAAAAAGAGAGAATATGGGAGGCCCAACCTACGCTTCCACCTGTAAAATTTTCCTTTCCAAATTTCTCTCTTTTTAAATCAATTTTTTTTATTTGTTAACATTTATGTTCATATTTTGAAGGGAATTATGAATATCAACTTCATTGAACCCTTTGTCTTCTTCTCCATTCTTCTGCTTCTCACGTTGAATCATCTAATATTTAATTCCATATACATTTTTAACAGCGCATGTACCATCCCAACACAGAGGATGATTTAAACACATCACAGAACCATCTTTTGGAATTCTTTTGATAGAGAAGCAACCATGGTCATCAATATTTATAATGCTATTAAAAAATAACAATTAGACATTTCAAAAAAACATTTTTTACAATATAATTCATAATTTGTTTTTTATCGAGCATGAATTTTTTCATCCATTTTTTTTGTCTGAACCTTTTACACATATCCAACTTGTAATTTTTAATGCCTCTTGTAGCACAGGAATTTGACTTTCATATGAGAATGTACCCGAACTCCACGCAATTCCATGATAATTTTTTTCCAACCAATTATTCATACAACATTCTTCAGTATTTGAATCTATCCACTTACATGGTGGTTGAAAGTAGTAGACTCTAGGTTGAGCATCCTCTTCTTCATGGTAAATGATGGCAAGCTCCTTGGGGATAAAGTTGTAAGGTGACCTCAGGAACTCTTGAAGATCAATGATATACGTCATGGTCTTCTTCGTGAAAAGCACTAGGTCAGAGAAAGAATGATCTGTACTCCAGCTCTCTTTGGATTCGACTGAAATTTTTGAGCGCTGCTACTTAAATTTATATCCTCGCATATTACAAAGACATACAGATGCGAGCGCAGCAGTAGATAGTAGGGGCTGCGGAGATGCCGGCTCGAGGTTATAATAGGATTCCCCATTTAATGGATGTAAAAGAAGCAAGGGTAGCTTGAAAAAATCAGTCAAGGCATCGCAGGCAGGCAAGCAAGCAGCCACAGTGCTGCAGCTCTAATATAAACCACTTCAACTAAAACTGGATATAAGGGGACAGCCTCCTTAGGAAGTATCATCAACCTGACTGGAAGGTATCATCAAGGAGGCAAATATAATATTGTAAATTAATGTTTATGTATGTACTTTGGAACTGTGATGTCATTACACTATATAAAAAGGATTTTTTTTTATTTTCAGGATAATATACAAAATCCCTAACCTATTTATTTATCATCATATGGTATGTACATTTAAATTATTTTCCATCATCTTTTGTCTCTCTAACGATATTCATAATTTATTATTCCGTTTTGTAGACATCATGAACGTTGAGTACTTTGCATCCAAAAGCCTTAAGGTAGATTACTGAAGTAGACGATCAAGATCTACGAAGATGGTTGGAGTTGACCCATCGATCGCTTGAAGCGTTGGAAAAGCATGTCTTAACATTACTACCTAAGATAAAATGCAATCCTGCCGATCCATCTGGGTCAGTGTGTTTTGCGTTCATGACAAGTTGAGCAAGTGACTAAGAAAGACCGGAGGAAAACAACAACAGCAGTGCAGTGATAGTGAATAAAATAGTGCAAATTATCCTAGTGTGCAGAACAGTGTAGAGTGGAAAGATTTTTCATCAGCATTTAAAAACCGTGTAGCTACTGGTGTAATAATAAATTGCGGACACATTAACATTGCTTTTTTCTGAATGATACCACAGCTCTCATGGTTAATAAAGTTAGAAGTGCTTTAGAACACCATAATGCTTTGAAAATTAATTTTGAACTTGCCATGGAGTACATAATACAAAAGAATGATGTAGAAGCCATTGATCAAAAGCATTTTAATACTAAGAATATTGGAGTCTTAAGGTCAACTAAGATAGACGATGACGGTTGGCTTGATTTAAACATAAAACAGCCTATCATGCATCAGATAAAATAGTTTTAAGAGAGAGACTCTGGCTGGACACTACAGCAGATAATTAGTTTGACAGTTAATATTAACAAATTCAATCTAATGAAGACAAATTCATATGTTGAATTACCAAAAGATATAATCATAAGAAAAGTATGTGTGAATGTACAAAGTAATGATAATAAGTGCTTTATGTGGGCAGTTCTGACCGCACTACATCCCATAGATAACAATGCTCAGCGAGTAAGTCATTATCGAACATAAGAGAATAAACTTAACTACAATGGAATAGAGTTCCCAGTTTCTCTCAAACAAATTGAAAAACTTTAGAAACAAAATCCTGTCTCTATTAATGTGTATAAGTTGCAGATATATGGTGATAAGCACACAGTATCACCATGTCACATTAACTTCTAAAAAAAAGAAATTAGTCATATAAAAATACTTTTCCTAAAAAATGTCTACATTGATGAAAATTATCAACAAAAAGACAATCAGAATGTTCCAGAACTAAAGAATCACTATGTATGGGTAAAGAATCTGTCAAGATTAGTAGCGGATCAAATATCAAAGAAAAAAAGAAAATGCTGGGTTTGTGAGATTTGTTTACATTTTTTCTACACTGAAGATAAGCTCAAGATGCATTAACTTGATGGCAAAAAGATAAACAAGTGTCGAATAAAGTTACCAGGTAGAGGAAACAATGTTCTTAAGTTTAAACGTTTCAATTGAGCAGAAAAAGTCCCTCGTGTCATTCATGCAGACTATGAGTACTTATTTAAGCCTATGGAGAATAATGTTCGTACATTTCAGAAGCATCAAGCCGATAGTATAGGGTATTACATGAAATGCAGCTTTGACGACAGCCGATCAGTTAACGAAAGTTACCGACGAGAAGATGATGCAGAAACTCCAGCAGAGTGGTTTATTTGAGAACTGAAAGGTAGTGCAGAATATTTGCAAAAGTTATTTGAGAATCCAAAGCCAATGAACTTGACTCATGCAGAAGAATGTAAGTTTAGACAAACTAAAGCTTGTCATATTTGTAGTCTCATTAAAAAAAAATCAGGAGAAAGTACAAGATCGTTGTTATCTAACTAAAAAATTTAGAGGTGATGCACATAAAAAATGCAACATTAAGTATCAGAATTCAATATTTTTACCAGAGATCTTTCACAACCTAACAGGTTACGACTCACACTTCATCATCAAAGAGCAGACCAATAGTGAAGACTTTGAGGGATGAGTCAACCTCATCGCTGAAAATAAGGTGAAATACATTTCATTCACGAACCATATAGAGGACAGTGATATTAATTTTCGATTTATCGATTCGCCCCGATTCATGCCCTCCTTCTTGACATCATATTTCGATAAATGTGAGATTACTAACAGTAAATTTTCTTGTGTCTACAGTGACAAGCAGATAAAACTCTCGCTAAAAAAGGGTGTATTCCCTTACGACTATATTACTTCTTTAGAGAAGCTAAAAAGAGAGTGCTACCATCTAAAGATGACTTTTATAGTTAGTTAAACGATAGTGAAATTTCTGATGCAGACTATGAGCATGCACAAAATGTTAGGAAAAATTCAGAATTCAAACGATGGGAGAGTACTCTGGCCTGTATTTGAAGACTGACATTGTATTGTTGCTAGACGTCTTCGAGAACTTTCGCTCAACTTGCATGGCAGCATACGAGTTAGACCCTGCGCATTACTACACTACACCCGGTCTAACGTAGGACGCCATGTTCAAGCTCACTTAAGTCGAATTAAAGCTGCTCACCGACATGACATTCTCCTATTCGTAAAGAAAGGCATCAGAAGAGGTGTAAGTCAATGCTGTAACAGCTATGCCAAAGCTGACAACAAATTCATGAGAAAAAATTATAATCCTGAATAAAGGGACAAATACTTCATGTACTTTGATGCAAACAACTTTTGTGGGTGGGCAAGCATTACCTAAACGAAATTTCCCATGAGTTGATCACATCACAGAGTCAAACTTTCTCAATGTACCAGATGATTGTTATCGATACATACTGAAAGTAGATTTAGGGTATCCAACAGCTATCTATGATGATCATAAGGATTTATCTCTCTGCTCACAACATATGGCTCCACCTCACTCCAAACAGCAAAAGCTCATGACGACTTTGTATAATAAAGAGCGCTACGTCATATATTACAAAGCATTAAAGCAATCTATAACACATGGACTATAGTACTTAAGAAAGTTCGTAGAGTTCTACGTTTTCGAGAAAGTTTATGGCTGAAACCGTACGTAGATCTCAATGCGGAAAAGAGGAAGCAGAGTAAAAATGAGTATGAAAAGCTCTTTTTTAAACTTATGATTAACGTCATGTATGGTAATATTATGGGGAATGAGCGCAAATGAGTAGCTGTCAAGCTAGTGAACAAGTAGAAAGGGCGCTATAGTGCGGAAGCACTCATTGCTTGACCAAACTTCCACTGTCGCTCAATCTTTGCAGAAAATCTTCTGGCTATTCAACTTACACGCACGGAGATTAGTGTAAGAAAATCAATTTATATTGGTTTGAGTGTACTCGATATATCAAAGACTCTCATACGACTTCCACTATTCATATATGAGTCAACGATTTGACAAATGTAAGTTGCTGTATACTGACACTGACAGCTTGATATATGACATTTGTGGACAAAATGTCTACAATATCATAAAACAAGACATCGAGAGATTTGATGCATCAGATTATTTAGTGAATAATAAGTTCAATCTACCCTTGGTAAACAAACAAGTCATTGGACTGATGAAGGATGAATGTTGTAGCAATATTATGATGTAATTCATTAGATTAAGAAGTCAGATGTATTGCATCCGTGTGCAAAATGAGAAGCTAATTAAGAAGGCAAAGGGTGTTAAATCAGTTGTTGTGAAGACTAAAATCGGCTTTGGAGACTACTGGAACTGTCTCTATAATAAGTCTACAGTTATATGTCAGCACAACAATATCCGATCTAGGTTACGCATTGTCTGTACAGAACAGCGGAAAATAGCTCTTAGCCTACAAGATGACAAACGTCCAGATACTACAGATACCCTACCATAGAGGCATACATTTATATATCATCACGTAGACGGAACTATGCTTAGATACCCACGAATAGGAAAAAAGTGGGGGAAGTCAATGAGGAAAGGGTAGATGATACAGAGGGTAAAATAGTGAGAAATAAATATAAGCAGCTCAGTTCAGTTCCAGAGATCATTCAGTTGTCCAGCAAGCTTAAGGACATACAGTCTCCCTGCAAGCATCCAAGACTTTAGTAACCACTCTTTTTGTTGTAGGTATTATGTTTATTACCTTATGGTAACGTTAAAACTTATGAATAATCATTATCTTAGAAAATGAATTTTACATCACTTAACCGTATTGCGGGCAATACCTACCCACCAACGAAGAAGTTATCAGAGCTAGAGGTTAAAAAGAAGTACACAGTGACTAATGTTAAACGTGTAACTACAAAGTATGGTCTCAAGATAGTCTTTATTATCAACAAATAGTTTTAGCTCTTTTTACCTGATCAAGTCTCAAAAGCTCTTGTAAATGATGAGAAGTTCTTTAATGAACTATGCGAGATGGTTAATAGACTAAGTATATTCATTGAATATTAAGGTGATGGTAAATTTGACTTCTCATAGTTGAACTTATAAATGTACATGTAAATGTGATAAATATAATTGTAAATGAACGTGTTTGTAAAAGTGGATATGATATTCAATAAATTGGTAGAAAAAGATACGGAGTGGTAACATAGTGGTTGAACCACACAGATGAGAGCGGTTGACGGGGCTCTCATCCCTTCTTTTTAATTATTATTCATTAAATATCTGATTTACTTATCTAATTATTATAAGAATCGTCAAATCCTAACGACTTAACATAAACTTTGTTACAACATTTTTTTAATGAAATATAAATTTGAATATTTAACTTTCAAGAGCTTTTGTTTGTAAAAGCCGCAAGCAATAGATTGATTTTTGTAATCTTTAAAACGGTAGATAGTAGGTGTTGTGCAAGATATTTTATAAATTGTAAGTATCTCAGTAGACCAAATTGGTGTATACCCTTTCTCAAATGCTTGTTTTACTTTACTTACGCGTACTTTATCATTTACTTCAAATTTTAGCTTTTTTATAGATTTCTTACCATGTGAGCAAAACTTTTTTAATAAATAGGCATGGTTATTTAATGTAACGTCTCTTGGTTTTCACACCAGTTGTTCGACGTTTTCTATTATTATAATCTTTAATTAAATTATGTATCAAATCAAACCACTTATAATTAACGTTCAGACTAATTTTTACCTACATCTTGTTCCGTAGAGTATGATTAAACCTTTTACATATAGACGCTTTAAGATTACTGTATATAGAATAGAGATAAATTTTGTGTTTTTCAAGAAAATCTTTAAAAGGTTTATTATAAAATTCTTTACTTTTATCAGTATGCAAATTCTTAGGTACACAACCTTGAAAAAATATAGATTTCATCGCAGCAGTGACATCATTATCCATTCTATGTTTAATAAGTACAGCCCACGCGAAAACACATTTATAACAGTAAGCATGTATCTATGACCTTTGTTTTCTCGATAATAAGGTATCATTTCAACAAGGTCAGCCAGCTATGTTTTATCCAACCCTCGTATACTATACTTTCGACGTGGGTAGTTACGTCGAGCTGGTTTGTGGAGCTCTTCCACTACAATTTGCTTTTTACGATCCATCCTCATTGCTTAGTAAATGAACGATTTTTAATAGTTAATTTATTATTATATGCAGTGAAAAGGAGGGAATAGCATCTTTTTCTCGATTTAGTCTTCTGAAGTAATATGAGAGATCTGAGACAATACCTCTTTAATAGTACTAATTTCTTTTTCCAAGTTCACTATTATTGCTATAAATGAGTCTTTTACATGATATACCATTATATTTATTTAATGCAGCTCATCCATAACAACTTTATTTTCTTTATTGAAAGAATTAATATTCATATTATCATTAGGCTTAATAGTAGTTGCAATATTGCACAATTTTTTGTTCTCTAAATCATACTGTCCATCTGCAGCGACCATTTACCATAATATGAGGACCTCGGCGACTACCTTCAGTCATACCCAGCTTACGTCCGAATACGTCAATGCTCATGTTGATACTAACTTGAATGTGTAAAATATACTGTGTAATATAATATAATGTATCTTGAATGCTTTAGTATATATACCCTGCCTCACGTAGCTCTTTAATAATTGATAGTATCTCATTATTATGGCTGTAGTTCCCTGCTAATCTTTTAGCTATGAGTAATCAAAGGCAGTCTACTAACTCATGCAGGTCATCCCAGTGCACGTAATCTACTTGTTGTATGTTGTTCATTGTTCAAGCAATTTTATAGTGAGGTAACAATGATCTTCTCCCATTTTTTTTTATATTTTCAATAATATTAAACATTGGACCAATAATTTCATTAAATTTTTTACTGTTATGCAGTCTGATAGCTCCATTTTTGCTATATCCCTTTCTATGTGCATTAGAAGTAATTAAAAATATAAAATATTTTTTCAAATCATCTGTAGTAATGCGAAATGTATCAGGATGTTTTTTTACAAGAAGCTTCATTAATCCTATGGTTATTAGAAATTTTAACTCGTCTATTCCGATTTGATTATTCTCAAAATGTGTAGGTGAGTCACCAAGCATGTACATTTTATTTTCTTTTCGAAGCCCATAGCCCGAGTTCACCATTATAAGTCTGATTTTTAATGGTATTATTCATTTGATCATTATCATCGCTTTGACTGACAGCAGACTCAAAAATTGCGTCATCATCACTATATTTCTCTTTTTCAGTTTTTTTTATGGATAGGTTACTATTTTTGGATAGTTTTTCAAAATACTCATGAATCCCTAAATGGTTTCAATTTTTTTTGTTTCAGTGACGATTTCCTTAAGAGGATCTATGATAGGCTTAAAAGTTTTATTAAGTACCCTTTCAACCTTACCACTTTTAATATTCTATACTTTTTTAAACCGCTTTTCTTGCTTTCACTAGTTGACTGAGAATGTCTTTTTTTGCTCATACATGTTGATGTTGTAACGTCTTATAGTAAACTAAATACAGTCTGCTACGTACGTGTTATATTTGTAGCAAAATTGTCAACGCCTTCTCTAGAGCAACCGTTATTTATTTGTCTTTCTTTATCAATAACAACGAACCCATGTTTGTCATCATTCCAACAGTTACAGCATTGATTTTTGAACGTGTTGTAGGACATGTCAGAGTTCACATGATTATCATACACATGTTTTAGATTAACTTTATTTTGGCGAAATAGAGCTATAAGATCAACGTTATCTCTTACGAGGTGTTGTAATACTTGCGCATATGACTGACAGAGATAAAAGCAGTCCACATTTTTACGTCTTTCCATACAGTAAAGCTCTTACAATATCCTGTTTTTCACATGCCACGTCATCAAAAATTATAATAGAATTAGGTAGAGCGTCATCTGGAGATACTACTGCTTCATGTTCACTGAAAGGGAAGTATTGCACGTCATTTATAGGCTTTAACAGCTCTTTCACAAACCTACATTTTGGTTGGTTAAGTGATTTAGAATATACATACACATTTTTAAATCTCAATCCATTAGCATCTACAATAAGCGCTAGTAAAATGTTTGCTTCACCACAATTAGATGGACCATGGAGAATACAGCTCAAATACTATTAGGAAGTAATTTACCATGTCGGTTTGAATGATTTTTCTGTTCCACAACAGCGTCAAAGTTTGAAACCCATAATTTTACAGCTTGTTTTTTAAATTTCATATCTGCTTTGTATGATGGTTCGATTACAACTAATGTATAGGCTATAAATACAGTGCTTTTATGATTAGTCATTTCATTATGGCTACTTAAGTATAAAATTCGATTACACGTAGGCTATGAATACAATGATTCTCTTTTCTAGCGATTAGTCATGATCCAACCTCTGAACAGCAATGATCATTCATCGTAAGAAAGGACAAGGTCTTTTAAACAAGGCTCTTAATAGTTTGCCTATAGAACTTTACATACCAAGATATCAGTATTGTGGTCCAGGTACTAAACTTGTAAAACGTCTCGCAAGAGGTGATCCAGAAATAAATTTGTTAGACACAACGTGCAAAGAGCATGATATAGCTTATTCACAGAATCGAGAAAACGTTGAAGCGAGAAATTTATCAGAAGAACTTTTACCTAGGAGAGCTTGGCAACGAGTTAGGGCTTCTGATTCAAGTATTGGTGAAAAAGCTGCTGCTCTAGCAATAACAGGTGTTATGAAGTTTAAAAACAAATTAGGTATAGGTTTAAGAAAAGGTTCAGGTTGCCTTTAACACAATTAATAATGCTGCCTCACAATGAATGAATTCAAAAAGCAAAAATGCACGCAAAGTTATTACTTCTGTTTTAAAAGGTGCTTATAGTGCAGTTAAGAAAGCAGGCGATAAAAAATACATTAAAATACCTCGTATATTGAGCCTTCCTGTTAGAACGGAAGGTGCTTTACCTCTGATACCCTTGTTTGCTAGTTTGAGTGCAACTGGCGCCCTAGCAAATGGGGTCGTAGGAATACTAAAAAGTATTCATGCAGCTAAAGCAGCTAAGCAACAGCTACAAGGGAGTCGAAGGCATAATTAAACCATGGAGAATAATGCATTAGGGAAAGTTCCATATCTAAAATAGTATCAAACTAGATTAGGTGTTTACTTAGAGCCATTTTCTGGAAAAGGTTTAAAAAAAAAATGTTCAAGTAAAAATACCTCATAGAGCTTTAACTAACGTTGACTTATTAAAGTATGCTAGAATTTTGAGAATTCCTCATTTCCGCGGAGTTTATTTAAACGATTTACCTATAATGGGCCGCGATATTATAAAACAGCAATAGTAAATCTGGATGATAAGAATGGACCTGGAACTTATTGGGTAGCATGTAGCATATCGATAATATGGTAATAACATTGTTTATTTCAACAGTTTTGGCAATCTACCGCCACCTACCGATTTAATGCTGTACTTAGGAATTGACGAAATAAAGTACAACCACGAAAGACATCAAAATTTTTATTCTCACAACTGTGGTCATTTCTGTTTGAAATTCCTATCACGAAGGTTGTCAAAGTATATAAGGTAACATTATTATGTGATTATTCATTCGCTCTTTAATAGTCATGGAAAAAGCATTGACACTTAGTCTGTCTGGTACTTCTTCCATATTAGAAGCGCAGTATTTTCTACCTGTCGAGTTATCCCCGAAACACAGCTACGTTCTTGGCCTAGTTGAGCTTTTAACGTTAAATTCAGTTTCAAATATTAATAAAGAAAGTAATAAATTTTATGTAGGTGATAAAGTGGTTGTATTACCAACGGGCAGCTATGAAATTAGTGATATTGAGTTATTTCTAGTTAGAGTATTACAGTCTGAAGATATAAGTATCATTATTAAACCAAACAATAATACGCTCCGCAGCGTTATAAAGTGTAGTCACACCATCGATTTTAGACCAAAAGATTCTATAGGGTGACTATTAGGTTTTACGTAACGAATTCTCCAAGATATCTTTACCCATACCTCAGACTTACCTGTAGCTATTTTCAAGGTCAACGCGTTACAAGTTGAGTGCAACATCACTAGTGAAGCCTATATAAATATCCATAAAGTACATATCATTCATAAATTTTTTTCAGCTGTACCACCAGGGTATAAAATTATTGAAGTCTGTTTAAAAATTATTTATTTACCTCTAGTTAGCCGAATCATTGACTATGTATAACTACGTATTGTTGATCAAGACGGTGATTTAGTTAATTTTCGTTCAGAGATAATAACGGTAAGGTTACATATCAAACCGTCAGTGTAATGGGAATTGTATATAATCATAGAAGCTATATAAGAAATTCTAAATGTACTTAAATGCTCAGCCCTTAACAATCATTCAAACTACCAACACACTGAAAAAAAACAACGATATCGTCCAAAGCTAACACATCAAAACAATGAGTTTTTGAAAAGTCTCGGACTTAAAATAAGCGACCGTGGAGGAAAGTAAAGTGCGTATTCTTTTTTTTTTGTTGTATTAAACATAGAAGAGATTCCAAACATTTAGTCTCCTGTCACCTTTGATGAGTCTATTGCACATTATGAGGTTCATGCTCATCAACCATACGCGTCATCAACTTATGGTAATAGTAATGAAATTCGTATACCGATTCGACTTATGTTTGTTACTATCTAGAAGTTCATTACATATTTATGGAAGATTAGTTAAGGCAGATGATAATGCAGTGACGAATAATTCTAAACTGGTGAACAACGCTATCTGTCATTTATTTGACGAAATAAGATATGAAGTTGTTATGAGCGGCCTTTTTGGGGGTTGGCGGCTTTGAACAGAGAGGAAGAGTTGAGGGCGACTGAAGTCTTCTTCGAGGATATCGATCAGCAGTCGAGATTGAGAAACAATAAGCACCCTGTGCTAGAGTCTGGATGTGGAGATGTAGAGCACTTTCACTGGAATCCTTTTTCACCACTGGAGTTGCTGCCACTTGAGGGCGGTAGGATAGTGACCAGCAGCAGTCAAGGAATGCCAGTTGCCAGTATAATGGTCAGATTCTCACAGTTGGTGGACAACAGTGCCACGTAGCGCAGATAATGATGGCGAGATTGGGTAGAATAAGAGTCAAAACACTTAGTTTAACGTGATATTAAACATAGGTATTTTATTCAAATTGATTGGTACTCAAGCCACTGCCATGGTGCAGGTCTTGGTGAGCGAGAACCTAGCACTGGTATAGATCGAGTGATCCTGGGAGATCCTTGCAAGACGTCGTGCAGCCCTTCTTATATACTATAAACTACCTTTTTACTTGCGATGTTTGATAGAAACTAGTAGGTGCTACCTAGCGGGCGGTAGGTGGTTCTATCAGGCGCAAAGTTTTGAAATCAGAGCTGCACGCGACATTTAAAAATCGAATTCATGTTAAACGATTGAATTAATGAGAATTAGCTTTTTTAATAATTTATAATTAATAAAATAATACCCTAAGTGGTAAAAAAGTAAACGCTATAGAGATAGACAAATGTATAAATGTTAGTATAACTGCTTTATTAAAAAATTAAATAACACTAAGTCCTGATAAAAATCCATTGAGTGAGAATGCAGGTTGGCTCGATAAAGGAGGGGCTGATGGTTTAAATCTGACTGACAGTAATAGCTTTTTTGATATTCTACGTCCTCTTAGTATAATATTAGGTTTCGCCAAAGACTATCACAAGATAGTTGTTAATGAAAAACATGAACTTGCAGTCACAAGATCTGGAAATGATTTAAATGCAGTCATACAAACACAAATTTCTGCATAGGACGTGAATGCTGCAGCAACTTGGGAAGAGTTTAAGATAGTAATATTAAAGCTAGAATGGCTTATGCCCTACGTTGTAATGTCAGATTCTTATCAAATTCGCTTACTTAATTATCTTAAAAAAAAAAAAAATTTGTATCTATAAGTTATCGAACTTGGGTGCTGTATGAATATCCGCTACTACCTACTACATCAAACACATATGGACAGTCAAGACTTCTAATCAGTTGGAAAAGCCACTGTATGTTATTTTAGCTTTTTAAACGAATCGAAAGAACCAGAGAGCTAGTACTGCTAGCAATTTCCATTACTGTTCTATAAAAAATGTTAAACTTCATCTTAATTCGCAGTATTACCCTCACGGTGATCTCTATCTCAATATAAGACACAATCAGTATGCATTGTTGTGTGATATGTACGCTGATTTTCAAAATTTATATTTTAGTAAGGATCGTGCCCCTTTGTTAAGCAAATATCAGTTTCTTACCCACATACATTTTGTTGTCATTGATTGCTCCAAGCAAAATGAATCACTAAAAAATGCTCCAGTAGATGTGCGTTTAGAATTTAAATCTCATGAAAATTTTCCTAACCACACATCAGCCTGTTGCTTAATTCTACACGATCGCATTATCTAGTACAGTCCAATAAGTAGAGATGTTAAGAAACTTATGTAGAATGTGGTAAGGGTATAATCGTTAAGACGGTAATAGTGTAGAGCACAATAAAAGAAGCTAGAGTCAGACGATAAGCTTATTTATTCGCTAGCAACCTCAGGGTAAAGATCGACATGTCACATAAGCCAACCAGTTGTAACTTAAGTAGCAACGTGAAATACGAAAAACTTTCGTTTAAGGATGGTGATGATAAAAAAGAAAAATCTTGGATGAAAAAATTAGTGGACAAAAAGTACTCAGATAGCAAAAAATTTGTTCCTGATCGAGAAAGTTATGAAAAATTTAAATAAATAGATTAAATAGTTAATATGCAGGGTTTTCAACAGCCTGTCAATGACTTTGTGTTGAAAGAGTTAGCTGTAGTTTTATTAACTGGAGACGTTTAACCTATTGCGTTTACATTCAAGCAACCATTTCCTTGGAAGAGGCTCACTGACAAATACAAAAGAGAAAACACTTGACTACAATGTACTAATCATGCACTACCATGGGATACAGGTGAACTACCATATAATACCATAGGTAAAATCCTCAGAGAGTATCTTGTTAGTGCACGCAAAATGTAGCAGGCTTTATGCAAAAAAATGGTTAGAGCGATTTGAATTTCATGTTTGTAATATCATGGAGTTTGGTTATCCACCGATGAATAAAATTAAAATTGTCACAGTTTGTACAAATCATAACGAATTATACAAAACAAATTGTGCTCTACATAACGTTGAGCTAGTTAAACACTATATTCTACCAGTAGAGCTAATGAATCGGAAGTAAACATTTAATGGAGAGGTAAAACAATGGCTGTACCTCACAGGTGAAAGCGTGGTTGAGGCTCTCATCATTACAGGGAAGGGGGGAGGGTGTACACTGTAACAATAGAAGCAGTGCTACCCGCTCGAATAGCATAGAGAAAATACTGGACATACGGTTGAATAAGAGGACCATGTAAGTCCCCGTAGATCAAGGCTCAAGGCATCAGCTTATTGCTAAATTTTGTATGATCGCATTATCCAGTACAGTTCATTGAGTGGGAATGATAAAAACTTACGTAGAATGTAGTGGAGCTGTACTTTTTAGGATAGTAATGGAGTGGATCATTATAAAAGAAACTACAGTCAGACGTTCAGCTCATTTTTTCACTAGCAAACGCAGGGTAAAGATCTACATGTCGCATAAGCCAACCAGTAGTAACTTTAGTAGCAACTCCCGTAAATCAAGGCTCAAAGCTGGCGCTGTTCCAGCTCCCGCGTGAGGAATGGCCATAAACTGTGCTAGGAGACTAACACAAGATTGTTCCAGATCCCGGGCGGGGACTGGCCATAAACTGTGCTAGGAGACTCACACAAGATTGTTCCAGCTCCCGGACGGAGACTGGCCCTAAGCTGTGCTAGGAGACTAACACAAGAGTGTTCCAGCTCCTGAGCCAGAACTCGCCCTAAACTGTGCTAGGAGACTAACACAAGAGTGTTCCAGCTCCTGGGCCAGAACTCGCCCTGTTTACCTACTATATATATATGTATACTAGTGGGGCTAACGCCCCCTTGCGCGCAATGCGCGCCAACGTCCCAACTTTCGAATATTTTATAAGAAAAACATTTTTACAATTTTTGTGTATTTATTCTTATTTATTTTTGACTTTTTTAGTTACACAGTAAAGTAATTGTTGGAAAATGATATCACCACGTCAAATTTTCAGTGGGAATTTGTGATTCCTGATACATTAAGTTATCTTGAAATATTCATGTTATTGTCCGAAATAAAAAAAACAAGTAAACTTTTTTAATAAAATGCAATATTCTATTCATGTTAAATAACGATATTGAACATATTTTTACTTACAGTTTTGTGAATGCTTCTATAATGTCTAAATAATGAATCTTTTCTTGAAAATTTTTTTCCACATTCTGAGCATACTATATTATCCTCAGACTGATGAGTCATTTCATGTAGTCGTAAATGTGTTTGTCTCTTAAATTTTTTTCCGCAGATAATACATGGTAAAAATTTACCATTTTTATGTTCCAATGTTTGTCGCAAATAATGACTTTTTGATTTTACGATGATGTTACATTCTTTACATTAAAAAAAAAAATTTTAATGCTTCTTTTTATGATCCATTAATTTTTCCTTATTACCAAAAACATACGAGCAATATTTACATTTAAGTAAGTTAATCAAAGCGGTGGGAGGTTTGTGTGGAATTCCCCACTGAGTTAACTATATAATATATGAAGATATATATGTATATATGCAAGCCAATGCTGCTTTCATGCTTTCTGTTTTAAAAAAATGTACACCTAACTTGACACAAGAAAATGAATATGTTGTGCTTATCTGCTTATACTTTTTTATTTTAGTCACCTATACGTAAGTACCTTGAATGGCGTTAGCGAAAGAAATTCTGCCAAACGTGCCCTAAAACATGAACTATAAATATACCGATACCATCTCTCTCTCTCTCTTTCCCTGTAGCAGACATAAAAATTTGGTTAAGTGGGTAGCGCGCGTGAAAATCATCAAAAGGCTGCACGACTGACATTTATTTTTGAAAGCAGTCCTTAAAACTGTTCGCAAAATACCGTGACGCGAGTGTTTGTTAGATCGCGTTTTTAAGTTATTTTTCGAAAAGCGTACGCGAACATCTATTGGGTATAGCGTACACGAACACATTGACTGGTCAAAGCTCGGTTACGCTGACATTGGAAAATGTTGTAGCACTGGCGAAAGAATTTTCTTGGTTAACGTACGCGAAATCGTCTCTAACGATCTGGCGTTTTAAAACCTTTGCGCACGCTCCAGTTTCCTTTAGACACTTCCTATATCAAACTCCATGTTTGATAACAAACGTACTACGGTTGTATATAGAAAAAATAAATAAAAGTGCACAATTATCTTACACAACGTATTTTTATTGACAATGTGCACACAGCAAGTTTGCAATATGTGCATAACATTTTCCTAAATTAAATGATTATCAAATTTGTGAAAATAAATTGATAGTGCTAATAAGAATTACAAAAACTTACATATGAATAGCAAAAAGAGAAAATAGACCAATCTTGTATGGAAATAATTTGTCATCTTAATTTCAACACACTTAAACAATTAAACAGATACCCATTATGGTAAGTGCAATTATTAGCCTCATACATATTTAATACTTTGTTGATTTAATACACTCTCAAGAGGCGTATGATAAAAACATCACTTTAACAACTGCACATTTTTTGTGTAATATTATCATAAGATGATGCAAAAATAATTAAGTAATAATGAAAGGATGAAGTGCGATGGCATGTTCTGAACAAGCATGAAGAAATTATCATAACAACTATTTTACCAGATCAGAAAGCACGTAGAATACTGAATTGAATTCTAGTCTAACAGCATTTTTATATTATTAAAATTTTTGAATAGGTTTGCAAGTGCTAACAATTAATATCAATGATTCAACATCAGTAAAGTTAGATTTAATGAATGCAATAATATTATTAGCAATTAGTACGGTTACTGAAGATATTCGATGTACTATTACACGTACATACAGTTGTCTGTACTGCACAAGGGGACAACTTATTATGACGGTTACACGTGCATGATACAAGTAGTTCAAGTACAGTCCACATGTATTCTATGTGTAGTGTGTATAGTTAACTACACGTGTACATATGCTGAGTGTAATGAGTAACAGTCTACTGCAGCCTCGCGCTCGTGTTAAATACGCCCATACTTGCAAGTAGATTTAGCCCTCCGTGCTCGACGTACTTTTCGGCCCTAAGGTGCAAAGTGATTTGTCGGGCGCAAAGTATGTCCTTTGGACGCTCAAGTTTGTACTTTGCACCCTAGGGACGTAATATACTATTTTCGAAAGAGTGGCAAGATGCGCAACCCAAAAAGCACTGTATACAGAAACTAATATTTTTTGAGTTTAAGATTAAATAACACATAAAAATTAGAGACAGTTGACAGACTTGAAAATAAGACATAACATATATGTTATTAAACTAATTCTTTAATTGAAATTACTTATGGATTCTGTCATATGTTTTTATTCCTTACCGATCTAAATTGATCTTCATCGATAGTATTGCTTTGAATGTTCATGGTGTCCTAACAATAAACAGTTTTATTTTTATTTAATTTAATCTAAATCTGAATTTGTCTGAAGCGTCTATCTGAAAAATAAAATAAAATATTTAATACTTATATACAAAAGTAGTATTAAAAGTTATACTTTAAATTTATAATTATTTAAACCATAATAATTTTTTCGTCTGTTACTACGAAGTTATTGAGAATTAGAGTTAAATTGAAACTACGGTTTCACAGGATTACGTAGGTTACTTTATTATAATTGTTTCGTGGAAAGCTTCTTTCATAGTCAGCTCAGGCCTACTTAAAGAGCCAGAGTTAAGAACAGGGATAAGTAGAGATGAATTGTAGAGTTATATTATTTATGCTGACAAGTTCGGTTAAAATCAAGTAGTTAATAGATAACAAATAAAGTAACGATTAACCAGGTGCATGAACTTACAAAATGATAACTAGTCAAATAAATATTAAATATATTACAGTACAAATTAACCTATACAAAAAGATAAAATGAAGACTTTGTCGAAGCCCCATTGACACATAAGTTTTTTTGAATCATCTTAAGAAATTCAATATCATTTTAATAATTTTTTGGGAGGTATTTTCTATGTTTACTCTGATGCTGGTATTATAACGAATCATCAACGTTTATTAAATATAAAACTCCATAAAGTTTAATAAAAGGCTTTTTAGGCGTTCATTGGTTCGCATTTTCAGACTGTGTTTTATAGAAAAACTTAAATAAAAATTGCTAGCTATGGAACAAAATAACAATACATAACTGTACTAAAAAGAATAATTAATAATATTAAGATTTAGGCTACGAATTAATACTGTCTTATTTTAACTACGTGTCTCTAAATTTCATTTGTCTAGCTTAATTTTCCTAACTTGGGTTTATTTATCATTAACGCCAAGTTGAGAGATTAATAAATTGTTAGTAATTAAACAGAAATTTGTGTAATTGTATCAAAAAACAGCAAAAATGTACACATACGAATATACTAGAGAGGCTTTGTCTTTCTGCGCGTTTCAAGTGCCAGCCCTTACAAAAATTTGTTATTCCATGCTTTCTCAAATAAGAAAAAACATGTTTTCATAGATAACATATTTGTGCAATGTAAGACAGTTTTTACTCGGAATACGTGCAATAATAAGACACTGCTTGCATATACGTTTTATTTTTTCAACTTTTCCAGCTCCTGATATCCGTTCCGTCATAGTATTCTTTGATCTCATTTTCCTCTTACATTTAATGATACACTTAGTATGAAGAATTCTCTTCCCCTTGATAAAATTCTAATGGTGTTTAGCACACAGTATTCAAATAAACCTACTGCTTTAAGCTTTATATATCTGCTATTATTTTTTTAACCTGAAAAAAAAAAATTCAACTTTCATTATACTCCTCTACATGCAAATAATAACAAAATTTTCTTCGAAATTATTGTAAATCTAATACCACAGTTATTATTTATGAATTACCTTGACATGTTCTGTAATTTGACTCATAACAATGATAACAAGATTGAAGATTCATCGTTGTTTCAATATTGGCTTTAAGTTAAAAAATCTAGTATTGGCTACTAAATTTTATATGTGATTTTATTCAATTTTTAACTATTATTTTTTAATTTCATTTTTTCAATAATTTTACTATATAGTTTTAAGTGTACTTTTATTACGTGTTTTGATGAATTTCCATTCTAATTTGTTTAATTTTTATATTAATTTAGATGCTAATACGAGTAAAAACATTAGAATCATAAGCATTTAAAATATTAATAATTGTAAAGTTAAAGTTGTTTCACTTAATATTAATGAAAATGCGTCGACTCAGTGGGCACCTGAAATCGAAAATTTGGATAATGTTTCTGCACCAGTGATTTATTTACACGATAGTTCATTACATGAAAATATGCTCATTTTAAACGAATGTTCGACAGAAAGTCCAGTCCCAGAGAATTTGAATACAAATAGTTCTTTAAGTATAGAAATGAATACGGAAGAAAATATAACTTATGACTTAGAGTCACATAAAAGACGTGCCAATTTAGACTCCAAAAAAGGTAACATAGATTCGTATATTTATTTATTCCATTTGTCAAACTCATAGACATTTTTAATTATAAAACATTGTAGATGTCACGAAAGACTTCAAGATACTGAGTGTAACTGTACAAAATAATTTTGAAATTTATAAAACCCCATGAAATCCAGTTGTAAATTCTGAAAAAAATAATGAGAGTGAAACGATCAATATGCTCGCAGATTTGACTTCTACTTTTAATAATACTGATCCAAAAGTAGATACTAATTTACATGCCACTGAAAGTAAGTAACTAAAGGAAAAAATATGTACCCGATTTGTATGTAGAACTTCACCTTTATAGGCAAAATAGCTGAAAATACTTTTACCAAAGCATTTATATTACCTACAGAATACTTACCTAAAGAAAAAGACAACACTTACTAAAAAAAGCTAACCTAAACTTCCAGCAGCTGGAACATCTGATGAGTGGTGGAATGCTCAATTAGAAAGGCAAAAACAACTAAGATTAAAAAAAGAAAAAGCTGCTGAGAGAAAAAGATTGCAACATGAGAAAAAAAAATTAGAACATGAGAAGAAAAAAATAGCAGAACAAATGAGAGCATTAAATCCAAAAATGAAAAAATAAAAAAAATACTTAGTTCTTACTACGTTAAATAGTACAATAATATATTTGTAAATATTTTTTTTTACGCATATGCATTTTTTTAAATCAGTTTTTACATTGCCGTTAATGTGTTAAACATTTTTTTATAATTATAAATCATTTAATAAAAAAAATAAATTAAATTAAAAAACTATTTTATTTATTTAACTACTGGGACATTAGGTATTTCATTTCAAGGGCATTTTAACTTGACAGTATTTCATAACATGGACCTCAGTTGTCATGATAGTTTTCAAAATAATAATCGTTTATGAACTTTAAATAGTAAAAAATACTAGTGTGAAGAGGAAGGGTACTGCATAATGTATAAGCTATACACTTTATAATTTACCTACTTTAGTTAATTTAAATTAATGAAATATCAGTGACCTACAATATTTTCATTTCACTACTGAGCCGGTAACCTGACCTATTGAACAAAATAGTAGTGAAGAAAAAGACGACAACCTATCTTAATCGAAAAATATAGAAAATAAAACTGATACCACGAAAACTTGTAATCGAAATATTTTACGGCAAGCAAACCATACAGCAGCGTTAGAACCCATACAGAAAAATTTTGAGCGAAAAGGTAACAAGAAGTGTAAGCCCTGTTGGAAATTTATCTCATTTAACTTACAAAAGAAATAAATTAACATTCTTAAGTACTTGTGAAAATTTATCTTATGCCCAGGATAATTACATTTATTTTATTACAGAAACTGTAGGGTCGAAAAAAAAAAACCTAGAGCAACTATCAGATATAGGAGTTATATCGAAAAAATGATTATTAGATGTCCAACTACAATTAGGAGAGGTTATTACTAGAAAAAACCGAAATCCCTTCATATTCTTTATAGTCGTGAATAAAAACTCGACTAACAAAATAAAGCCTAGCATTTAACGAACATGCTTTAAAAATCTTGTAAATGCTATATCAGTAATGGAAGTCAACACTGTACGTATTTGTAGGAGAGGTGAACTCACCGATAATCTCCTTAGAGGAGAATTACCATTAATTTTATACGAAGAATAACGTCACCTTTTTTATACATTAAAAATTTGTTTTAGCGCTTATTCTTATCGAACCCTAAAAAACAGAAAGAAAAAATTAGTTGAAAGTCATACTAGCTTCTTCAGAGATCAAAGAGAAGTAAAAACTTTTAGACTAATGGAAGAAAAATATTATTGGAAAGGAATGCGCAATGACATTGCTAAAAACATACAAAAATGTTAAATTTGCAAGAAACAAAAATTAGTCCACACAAAAACCAGAAAACCTATGGTAATTATAGACACAACATAAGTATTTGACAAAGTCGCTATAGATACAGTAGGCCCTTTTCCTCAAAGGACGTCTGGAAATAAGCTGGAAATAAAATCGTTCTCAGTGACAGATCAAAATGTTTCATTAATCAAGTGTTAACAAAAGTATGAAAAATTAATAGATTCCGTTTAGCTCTCACTAGTGCATATTACCCACAATCGAATGTTTTCTTGAAGAAAAGCCACGCTATGTTAAACGATTTTGTGAGAACTAACGCTAAAAACAAAAATGACTAGAATAAAATGGTTTCCGTTGTAATGCAGGATTATAACACTTCAGTTTATTGAGTAACAGGCTTTACAACATTCAAACTTGTCTTTGGTAGACAAACATGTTCTCCAAATTCTCCTCCAGACGAACTCCAATTAGAAACATACAGCTCATATGCTAGTGACCTTGCCTGCTGTTTACGCACAATACAAGAAATAGCTCGTGACAGACTTAAAATAACAAAACAAAATACAGAAACACGTTATGACAATAAGTTAAAGCCACAGAACTTGGAAGTTGGAATGACAGTCTATGTGCTCAAAGAACCCCAAAAAGGAAAATAAGATAGATTTTATAACGGAATTTTGAAAACTTAAGAAATACATCGTAATAATAACGTCATATTAAAATCAGAAAATGGAAGAATAACTTACAAACATATTGACAAAGTAAAATACTGCTACCCATTAGAAAAAAAAAAAAAAAAAAAACTTAAAAATAATTATTTTGTTGTTGCAGATTGATCCAAACAATATGTTGACTGAAAACATTGCCTTTCTGCTTCTGCTAACGCTAAGGCTTAGTATTATAAAAAGTGAGGAAGAGATCCCTGCAAAATCCTACGACAACATACTATTAGTAAAAAATCCCGGTATATATTATGAGTACACTGACAAAGTCCGACTGAGTCGTACTAAATGGCACGTTACTATTACGTTAGATTTTCGTAGTATTGAAGACTAAACTGAACTATACCAGGAACAGCTAGATGCTGTGTTTGAGCAATGTACAAGAGTACTTAAAAATCAAGAACGTAAGAATTTAATACCTAGGTACACATTAAATAATATGATTTGTTTAGCAAAATCAACATATAAAGATTTGAAACTATTTTTTGCGCCTAAAATACAAATACGTAGTAAAGAAACAGATTCCAACAATATAGTTAAAGTTATTCTTAGCTACATAACAATAAGACAAGCCCTACTACAATTTGTGGGGTGGATTTCGAAAAAATTGTTCGGATCCATGGATGCAGATGATCGAGATAAAATAAATACGGATAATAACAATCTTTACAACTAAACACAAGCAATATCATATAAAATGAAAGACGCAATGAAAAAATAAAAAATGAAATTGGACAGTTTAACTGAAGAAGTATGCCGATGGTATAATGATAACAAATAAATTGAATATAAAATAGAAGTATTGAAATGAACCAACTTTTTTGAAAAATCCCTATTTTTCATACTAAATTCTTACAAAACGCTTATCAGTGCAGTGAAAGGCACTTCACGAGAACACCTACATCCACTTTTGAAAGAAAACGAACAACTATGAAAAATTTTCAATAAACTTACTGCATATAAAAAAAAGCATACGCTAGCTTGGGACGATTCAACCGTAACACTTAAATGCTTGCAGGTACTGTCTAAAACAAACGCAGTAGTAATAGAAGGTAAATTAGCAGTTAAACTTAGTTTTCCGCGTGCTAAGGTAAAAAATAATCTAATTATTATGCTATAAACTCAATTCCAGTTTCGAGAATTCTACACTCAGATTTGAAAGGATGTGTCAGCATTGAGCCCCGACATAGTAACCTGATCGTAAGCAAGAATCTTCACAACTATTTCCTTACCGACGAAGATTTTCTAAATAGTTGTATTTAAAATAAGAAGATTTTACATTGCCAACCAGACATGCCTACTTTTCAAAATAATATAAACAACTCTCGCGAATTCTCTTTATTTATAAACTCATCAACAGAAGCATTGAAAACTTTTTAAATAGCATTATATAAGTTAACAGAAATTTATTGGATAAGATTAAAAACCATCAAATAATGGTTATACTCCACACAAAATAATACCACGATACAAGTAATGTGTGGAAAAAATCCTTCAACAACACAATCAAGTGAAATTAAATTACAGGGTAAAGAAGTACTAACGATTAATAGTAACTGTATAGCTCATTCTTCTGGATACCCCGTGTATGAAGTAACAACAATGGATCGACAGAGACTTACTACTATAGATCAGAGCTTTCCTACAGTTAAGCAAATTTATTAAACTTTCCCGATATCAAGACAATCAAAGTCGACAATAATAACTTCACTCTTGATCTACAAGAGGGAGAACAAATCGAAATAAATAAATGAGCAGGATCAAATGAAGTAATAGTGTTAACTAGAATAAAGGAAACCTTAAAAGATATCGCAATAAAAAACAAGTTAATTATCGAAATACAGCAAGTTTTTGGAAGCCTAATAGTACAGTTAATTGTTACAATAGTCATTGTTTCAATTTTATTTACATGCATTTTAAAATTAAAGAAGCAGTTCGATAATTTACTACGATTTGTATATAGAGCTCAATCAAGTAGATCCAATGAGCCTCAAATTTTTATAACACAACGTAATACCCAAAAAAAATTGTAAAAAATCTAGCATCACAAACTCCCAACAGAACAATAGATGACTACTTGCCGGTACAAGATCACCATCAATTCATCAAAAATCTGACAAAAAACAATAAGTACACCCTTTTCAAGAATATTATATCGATTTTTACGTATTCACCAGTTTTAGTGAAAAAAAAGGGTCTGTAATTAAGGCCAAATTTTGACAATATATACTCTTATAGGTTAATAATAACACAGGTCCACAAAAAAAAAATAAAAAGATTGTCTGTACTTTCAACCAGACCAAATTTTTGCCATTTATTTTTTGACGCTGAATCCAAATCTGCCAAAAAAAATATAGCCTTTCCCAGCGATTTTTGGAGTAATTGCAGAAAAACGCAGAAAAACGTAAATTAGATAGTGTACAGAAAGATAGGATTAATTTGACGCAGAAAAACTGAAATTAAGATGTAGTAAAGAAAGATACAATCAATTCGACCCGACGATTCAATTCTACGGATAAAAATACATGAAAAACAATGGTCGGAATAATTTTTTCACAAAAGTTAAACTCGCCATGCGGCTGTGGAACGGCTAACAGATGAAAAAAAAGTTAAATTCATTCTAAAATCGATTAAACATGATTGAAATTTAATTTTTCAATTTAGAAATAGATCATAGCCATTGACAATACTACCTCAGAAGTATTCAAAGCTGCTGATAGTGAGTTTGAGGTCAGATTTCTAAAATATGGCTCTAGATGTACTTTTAACACTTTAAAAAATTTGTTAATTCAATTGATGTTAAGGAAATAGGTTATAGCAAGTACAATAGACAATTACAAAAATTCACTTATAATAAACATAAACAAGTTCTATAGATTTTTTTACAAACTTCATTAGAATCAACATTAAATTTCAATCAACAAATAATTAACTCATGATTATACTCATGACATACACAAAAAAAATGATTATATCTGTTTTTCTCCCGTATTAAGGTCCTCATTCGTCCGATTGAAATTCAAAACGGTGATATCCGTCAATATAAAAAACTCGCCATCCATATTGCCCATCAATACAGAAGACAGGACAGGTCGGAAAAAAAATAAAATCATCGAATAATAATTTTAAATTGTATACATCAGTTTCACTACGTCGAGTTCCTCATAAGACGCGTCGATATTCTTTCCAATATAACATCTCACGTTCTTCAAAATTAAAAAAAATCCGCTCTATGGACTTAATATAAATTCCTGAACCCAACTTTCGGTACAATCCGGCACTATTAACATCAAATATCTGAAAAAAGGGGGGATAAAAAGTTAGATTTATGATACGAAAAAAAATTTTTTTATCTATCTATTTATTTTTTAAATAAACTCTATCAATCCTTCTAAAATTAAATCTGATAGAAGTAACTCCAAAATTTATTAGAACCTTTGTCTCCATAAAAAGGTTGTTTGACAACCAATTTGGACGTCTTTCTTCCCTGTAAAACTTCCCCACCATCTGAAAAAATACACACACAAAGTAAAAATTTTTCAAATCGGCTAATATATTGGAAACATCGTATTACAAGCCAAAAAATTATGGTAGTATACATTTTGTGGATTATTTAAGTAAGGTTGAATATATCATTGAAATATCAGCGTTTTATTTTACGGTCATGCTTCAGTTTTAACCTTCAAAAGCAGCTGTAAACCGTATTTTTTTTCGTCAAAACATTTTAATTGGTCATTAAAATCAGAAAGAAAATATTTTCTTAATGATTATTACGTTAAAAATAATTAATTTCTTGAAATTATAGGTCTGTGAGATAATAAAAGCTATACCTAACCTGTATTAACTATCATAAACATTTATTTTGCTGGTGTGAACTTTAATGATTATACTAAGATTAGTGCCATTACTGATTTTGTTTTATGTATTATTTTTGAAAACGAAGTACTACTTTTTGCTCATTGCAGTCTAAAGCATTTACTCAACACATATTTTATAAGTAAGTATTATTCGATTATTTACAAAGAAATAGGACCAAATTAAAGGATTATTTGTACCAAATAGTACTAATTTAAACTTTACTGTATTATCTACATTATACATACGGTTTCTTACGTACTAACTATGTACCTACACTGACACCACGCTACTCTTAAACAAGCTAGCTACAAAAACAAACGTTGATAATCAAACACTCACACGTATTATGTTTATTGTACAACTTTTCATCAAATACGTGTGAAAGCTCGAATATGGCAGTGAGTTTATTCAATAAAAATAGCATATTGTTAAACTGAAATCAGAATCAACGCATACTGAAGAAGACATTGATTGAAACAATTTATAACTTATAAAATACTGAATAACCTTTAGGTATTTTCGTTGCATACATACCATTTGATCTTTTTCGTTACAGGTAACTAATACTGAATTATTTATAATTACAGAAGTCAATTTTTTATTTATTTATGTAATAACCAGAAAAAAGAAATCCTTTCGTTGCAGCTCTGTAAAATTTGAATTAAATTGAAGTATTCAGATGCAGATCGAATGTCAGTTGTATAAGTTCAAACATTATTTTTCTCTTCCAGACTCTTATTGAAATTTAAAGCAGTATACAGTCAGAATCATGTCCAAAAATCAAGATGCAGTCTATACTGGCAGATGTATAAATTCTTATAATATCGAAGGTCATGTAGGCAGAGATTTGAGAAATATTTCTAAAAGTATGCATGAAGTATATCCGAATACATCTCTTCATGCTAAAATCTATAAAGGTTGTAAAAAATTATATTATAATAATCAACAATTATTGAATAAATCTGAAGAAGTACGGAGCATAGATATTACGTTAGACCACTTCTTTTTTTAACATCCAAAAATTCAAATGACAAGAGACTCTCACCAACCAAAACAAATCGTCCATGGAGAAAAATCGCACTGGAAGAAATGTTACGAAGTTTGAAAGACAAATTTTCAAGTCTACCAATGAACGATGCTCTATGTGCAACTATTTTTACTGTAGCTCCAATTAGCTGTAGTGTTCGTCAGACAGCAGAGGAATTTGGTAAGTCTTAAAGAAGTGTTTTAAAAGGAAGAAAACTGCAAAAACTTAATAGTGTTTTAACCTCTCCTCAGATGACAGCTGGAAAAAAGATTACCCAATGATACAGTAAAAAAAAATTACAGATTTTTATGAGAGTGATATAAATAACCGAGTTATGCCTAGTAAAAAGGATGTTGTCTCAGTTACAGTCTGTAATGCTAAAATAAAAATGCAGAAGAAATTGTTATCATCTGATTTAAAGGTCCTTCATACTCAGTTTAAAGATCAAAATCCTACATTTGGAATTGGTCTTAGTAAATTTGCAGAACTTCGGCCGAAATGGTGTCTGGTAGCTGACACTAGCGGTACTCATAGTGTATGCGTTTGTATACTGCACCAAAACTTTAAGTCAATGATAGATACTGTTCAATTATCTCGATTGACTCGAGACTGCACTAGTTATATATCCGTGTTCAGACTCTTTCAAGATTGTTTTGTGTAATAATCCTGCAGCATCTTGTTACTTAGGCTCTTGTAAAAATTGTCCAGATATTGAGAAGTTTTCCACGTTTATTTCAAATACATTTTAACAGAACAGAATATTCGATATTATTTTTTCTACTTGCCAAATGACAGACCACTGTACTCTTAAGAAAGAGTCTCTTTCAGTTGATAATTTTGTTCATGAATTGTCTACCAAATTAAAAATTTTATTACCATACCTCTTTATTTCAAAAGAGCAGTGTAAATATATATTTGATCTGAAGAATAACTTGAACGAAGACTAGGTAGATTACTAGGTAATACATGCAGACTTTTTGGAGAACTATGCGTACGTTACACAAGATGCATCACAAGGGTTTCACTACAATAATGCTCAGTGCACCGTTTATCTAGTTGATATTTATTATAAGCAAGAAAATACTGTCACTCGTAAAAGTTTTATTCTACTATCGGATTGTCTTAAATATGATGCCACTGCAGTATATATAATGCAGCCACAGATAAATTATATGTTAGTGATGGAGCAAAGCAGCATTACAAAAACAAGTATCAAATGAGTAGTCTTGTAAACAATGAAAAAGATTTTTGTATAAAAGCTGAATGGCATTTTCATACTTCTGCATACGGTAAGTCTGCATGTGATGGCGTTAGAGCTAATCTTTAAAAAAGAATCATCTCGGGCTAGCCTTTCAGTTGGTTGGACAAAAGCAGTGCTTACACCAACATCGCTATTTGAGTGAACAGTGAAAAAATTTAACAATACAAGTCTTTATTACTACAGTACTAAGCAGCATGACAAGACTCAAAGATATATGGCTAAAAGGTTTTCCGTAGTTCCAGCAGCAGTGACACACACACATATATATATATATATATATATATATATATATATATCCAAAGCACATGCATTTATAGTGATTCCTGGTAAAAACGTAAGAAGTTGAAAATTTAAAGGTATTCTACAGCCTCAAAAGTAATGAGCATTATGCAGAACTAGAAGTTATAAAAATTACGAGTTATTTGACTCTTTTTTTGAACTAAGACATAATTACACAGTAACATCATTTTTTGTACATAATAAATGTCTTGCATCACTTGTCACTGCTAATATTGTTTACATATTGAAAATAAAAGCATGAAATCAATAATCGGAATAATTTATTGTTGTCTCACTCGGCTAGTATTGTACAGTATTTTATAAAAGCTTGTGCGTACAATTACTATTAAGGACAATATTCTATTGTAATAAAAAATTACAGATGTCATGATCTAACATTGTTCAAGATTGAGCAAAATAACGGACTGTAGAATTTAGAGCCGTATATGAAAGAGCGAGTAGGAGTTTGGAGTAGCCAAGGTGTTGATTATGCAAAAAATAACACTTTCACTTCAAACAAAACAAAGATTGATTTTATATTTGAACACACACAAAATGGACATAATAACAC
This sequence comes from Copidosoma floridanum, assembly GCF_036245765.1. NCBI lineage: Eukaryota > Metazoa > Arthropoda > Insecta > Hymenoptera > Encyrtidae > Copidosoma > Copidosoma floridanum. Next base: position 7,447,289 of record NW_028321893.1, read on the forward strand.
TCGGTTTAACAAAAGGTATTTGCTACTTCTCTTGGTGCTTGAACAAAAGAGATAGATTTATTAAGTGAAAGAATTACTCGAACTTAATTTTGAGTCACGCAGAAAATTCAATTGAAGAGTACAAAGTGTCGTGATGAACGACTATCTGCCTTGTTCAAAAGCACAGAGCTCATACTGCGAATCAGCCTGTTTTCAGTTCGAGCAATCGGTGCGGACTGACCATGACGGCAAAGGACAGTTCATGCAGAGCGCTATGAGACGCCACGCGCAGTGAGTGGTGGTCACGCAGGATCTTGGAAACAAGCCATTTATGGCCTAATTTTACATTGCTTTCTGGCATGCGAGAATATAATTTCAAGGGAGTTCACTCGCTCAGAGAATTAACGTCAATATATTGATAATACTTTTAACAGAGAACAATTAGTGGAAGAAAAACCTTCGATTCGAATTTCAAGTCCTTTTATGGCTTATAATGTGAGATATTGATAATTTATTATTGAACTTTTAACGTGCAGTCTTATGAGAATCAGTACTGTTCTGATACATAACCTGCAATATCTGGATAATCGACGTCAAGATTTTGTTAAAAACTTTTTTGAAAATAGCTAAAAACTTGATGATTACGTAGCTACAGTCTTATCTTCACTTATGGCTCATGGAATGAGCAATAAATTAGTAAATAACATAATCCTCCTTCGACAGCTACCGTTAGTAGGTCGAGTTATATCTGTATATACAGTGACGCAGGTTACAACACTGCTGATCTTATGCGTCAAAAAGGTTAGGTACGAGTAAACACCCTCAATAGCTATATCTCGGGAGACAACGTTTTGATGTTGTACAAACATACTTGGCTTGTTTTTTTTCAAAACCATAGGAATCACATTCATATAATATAATTTACTTTGAAGTCGATATGTAAATCCTCATGCATTAATCTAACCACTATCATAGTATAAATTTTTTACTAAAATATTGAACAGCTTCTAGTTAATTTAAATTCATTGAATTCCTAGCTATAGAGTTACGATGGATTCGTTGCGGTTAAAGAGATAAACTTCATTATAGAAAAGGTTAAAAATGCTACGGTATTTTTTGAAACTTGGAATTTTGTTTTAAAAAATTGGCCACCATATTGAAACCAAATTAGTATTTCACATACTTGCCTGACTTACCAATTATCAATTTATTCCTATATAAGACTAAAATTTAAAATTTTATTAAGCAAGAAAATTTATAATAATTCATATATTTTTTTCTCGAAAACGCCGCGCCGCGGCGATTTTATCAAGAAATTAGCTAGGGACATTTCTGTCTTAAAATTTTAGGCAAAATATCATATAATTTTTTTTATTCAAATTTCGTTTATCATGAAGAGTTGGCTGCCATATTAGATCTGGCATTTTGAATTTCTTGACATCTGATATTGGATTTATCAAAAGCAACCTCCTTTCACCAAAGTATTTTACGAGTCTGTTTAATATGCCAATTCTGGATTTCTCGCTATATGAGATCGAAATCGAGTATTTCAACATGATAAAAAAATTTTTTTCAATTCATAAATTTTTTTTTCTCGTTTCTCGACAACGGCAAGTTTATTAAAAAATTTTTAAGAGACATTTTTTACTTAAAATTTTATGCAGAATATTTTAGTAATTTTTTTTATTGAAAATTCATTCATTTTTTGAAAGTTGGCGGCAATAATAAATCCACGATTTCGAGTATTTTAAAGTGTCAATTTTTGAAGCGTAAAGATGGACTAAAAGATAAGGCCCAAAAAAAATTTTCTAGAACTTGATGATTTTTGGTCATTTAGGTGGCCCTATTGACGTAATATGTCCAAAATTATTTTAAGTATTGTGTATTGCATATACGTAATATAAAAAACCGAATTAACAAGTACTAACACAAATTTTTTTTTTGAACATCAACACCGCAAAAACTCACGTATAGCGACAGAGACCCTCACACCATTCTACAAATTTATTTGAAATAGACACTTCAAATACTTCAAGAAGCCAATTTCAACTAAGGTACGAAAAATTCTTCCTACCAGAAGACTCAGAGACAAAAAAAAAAATATCAATCATCAATGAAATGTAACACTTTAGTGACTAGCTTACGAAAATACAGACGTAATGAAAACTTCCCTTCGTTCTATCCGAGTAAAACAAATAAAGTAGCCGAAACATTCATAATTCATACTATATCAAACAAAGAAAGAAAAGATATTTTTTACTCATACCTGTAGTAAATGTATGTTATTAATACAACATTCAATTTCCAGAAGTACTTTGAATGTTTGATCCAATGCCAAAAAAGTCTACAAGGAACTCAGTAATGAAAAACTCAATCATATTGCCCCTCTGCTGTTTCTTTCTCTTCTCTTTGGTAGTGCATGAGCCACAATCCTACAATATTAGCAAAAGTTATCACCGCTATATTCACTGCATGTAACAAAAATGGATTGTGTGGTACTACCATTGAATTATCAACTAAAATTTTTTCATTACTATTTGTGATTCTACATATGTAATCATCACATCTATTGTCACTATTTTTGTAATTTGAGTATCCATTTTTTGTAAAAAAAAAGTATGATTAGTTAACTTTTTCGGAAACTTTTTTGTACAAATTTTCTCATGGCTAGTAAGACATGGACTATCTTTACCATAAGGTCCATAAAGCATGTAATTCATAACTTATCTTTGTATTTGTGAATTAAGTGGAATTTCCACTGAAATAAATTTACCTATGTCTGTAGTAGTATATAATTTATTGTATAGATGCAACGGTACAATTATGTAAAAATGAGATAATTCTCTTTTTTTAAATTCAATGGTAAACAAAAGCAATGACTTTACCAAAAATGTTGTGTTTAGTTGTATGGTCTAAAATTAATTTCAATTTTGCATGAAATAAGCCAACAGTTATATTCGGTATATCGTTCGGAATGGTACCTTTAAAAAAGTTTTTTTAAATTTGCTTTACTTATTTTCATTTGGGTTTAAATGGTACGGTAATGAAAAAATTAGGTCGTCCAAACTTTCGCATTATTGCCATTGCATCTTGCTAATATTTCTGCATATACCTAGTACCACCAATGTATGTTAAAGGTAAAATAAACATATTTCCAACATTTTTGTGTTCAAAATTTTGACAGGTATTAGAGGCACTACGCATTATGTGATTTATTAAACTTCGATAACATTCAACTCTTAGAATTTTTTGGTCATTGCGAAAGAGATTTTTCAATTGCTTTGAATCATGATACATGCATGGAAAAAAAATTGTTGCGCTAATCTTCCAGTATAGAGTATGGGATTAAAAATTTTTCTATTTGGTTGATAAGGAGTTCGATATAAGTAATATTGAAGCAACGTAAGATTTTCTGCTCTTGTTAAATATTGTTGTCCATCGTACGTACTCCATCCTACATCTCCGACTGGAAATAATAAAGGAAATACCATTTAATCGACATGCTGTATTTGACATACAGCATCGATAATGCAACCTATCAAGGTGTTATAAATCAGATAATATTCATGTAAATTTTCCTGTAGGAATGTTAAACAATAGTCGTGTAGGCTTGCCATCTCATCAACTTAAATTTAAAATAGGTACAAGTAGTGTTAATTCGAAATTTTTGTCCATCAGACGGCTTATATAATGGTGCAAGATTACGAATTACTAAATTGTTAAAGTATGAAGTAGAAAGCAAAATAGTCATGAGAGAAAAAATTAGTAATCAAGTTTTTATTCCAAAAATTACATTAAATGCCAAAAACCCTGATCATTACCTTTCATTTTATACAGAAAACAGTTCCCATTAGTTGTAGCATTTCCTATAACTATAAACAAGTCTCAAGGTCAAAGTTTTGATAATGTGGGATTATTTTTGAAAAAACCTTTATTTCCTCATGGTCCATTGTACGTGGCTTTATCGAGAAGCAAAAATTAAAATGAAATTTTTGTTTAAATCGATATAGAAAAGATTTTAGATGTTACAAATATGGTTTAAAAAAATTTTTTGAACATAAGTTATAATGTATCTTATAATAACAACATGATTTGAATATTATTATATGTATGAACGCAATTTGTTACCTAATAATACATCCCATAAATGTATATTGTATTCATATATTGTACCAATTTCAACAATAATTAAAAACAGAATAGGAATAGACTTAAGTCTTCGTAATTTAATGGAGCTTTATAAGTTGACTCATAAAATAAGTCATCTTAATGCGAAACTTCCACGGTTCATTTTAATGATAAATTAGTAGTTTTCCTACGAGTTTTAAAAGTCTCTTTTTGCGAACCGAGAGGTTTGCGGTCCGAGCCGAAGGCGAGGAACGTAACTAGGTTCGTAAAGGAGACTTTTCGAACGAGTTCCGGAAAACTGCTTTTTCGCCCGAGGAAGTACCAGCCTCCCAAAACCACCCGAGGGCGGAAATGGTACATTACGTCACTAGGGCACAAAGTACAAACAGAAGCGCCCGAAGCACGAGATTGTTGCATGTTGGTGCTCGAGTCGCGTATAACGTTTTTCTTACCGAGGGCGCAAAGTACAATTTTGTGCCCGTGGGCACCTTTGTACCTGGTAAATCACTTTGGGCTCTAGGGCAGGAAAGTACTTTGGGCCCGGAGGGCACAAAAAACTTTTTTGCCCGTAGGCCTAAGGTGATTCTAAGGGCGCAAAGCGGCAGTTGCGCTTTAGGCCTATGGTAAAAAAATGAATAAAATTTAAATTTATGTATGTATGAATTAGTTTCATCAACACGTATACAAAATAATATTATACATACACATAACAATTAACATTTCACACACAGTTTATCATAAATGCTAACAAAAAAAAGCTTAGCGTACGAAGAACTTTATACTAACAAATAAATTAGAGTACAATTGATATGAATTGGTTTCTTACCGTACTCTTAGTTGTATAAATGGAATGGTTAATAATTATTCGTATGTATAAGGTCTATCTATTTGCCTCTTGAGCGATGTGAAGAATAGACGGAAAAAAAGTTTGTTGTAAAAAAAATATGTTCTTATTAGTTAACATTCTTGACAAATGAACATTTTTGCAGTACAAAAATATATATGATATATTATTTTTATGATGTATTCAATTACATTTTTATTAAAAGACTTTGAGTAAGACATGAATAAATGAATAATCTTTCAACTACTAATATAAATGGTATCATATAGTGAAAAGTTGCTGGGAATGCCCCACACAGTTAACTACATAATATAACAGTTAACTTTATAATTTAATACATAATTAAAATAACGCTTTGCGCAACGACCCCCTATAGATCAAATATAACTCAAAATTTTGTTTTGACGATGAGATAAATTATGTCGATAAGACAGTTTTGGAGTAATTTAATTTTAAAAAAGAGTTATTTAATAATGAAGCAGATTTAAAATAATAGATAAATTCATTTACGACACGTACAAGTCTGTATACGCATCAAGGTCCGAGAAAGACTGTAGAATCCCTGTCAGGTTCTCCACAATTAGTGTGGGGGGTGGTGGGGAGCGGTGTAGGTCACGAAAAAATGCGTGAGGGATCTGTAGAGGGCTGTTGGGGGTCTGTGGAGGGCTGCTGTGGGGATTTTGTAAGAAAACTGCGATGTGTTAAAGTAAGGAAGAAAATGACGGGTTGTTACTTTATTTTGTGGAGGGCAGTGGGGGCTATAAGGGGTGAATGGGGGTCTGTGGGGGGGTTGTGTGGAATGCTCCCCGAGATAACTATATAATACATAAATACATATAAAGAGTGTAGAGTAGGGTGTATTTATTTAAGTGAAGGACCTGCGGTCCATATTAGCCAAGGCTTAAGTTCTTACACGACCCTGAAAGCAGTTTTCACAAGGTTGTCGACACGCAGGTCACAATAATCTTACTAACATATAAAGCAAAGTCGCTAAAACCGTTGTAATCGCTAACCGCGAAAACTACTGAACCGATTTTGCTGAAATTTTACACACTGATTCATGATACTTCCTAGATGGTTTTGGTATAGTTTTTATCTTAAAAAATTTAATAACAATAGCAATAAATGAGCTAAATGTTTTGCAAAAATACGCCAGCTTTTCACTTTAGTTCAGTAAAATACGCTAGGTGGCGTCGACATAAAATCAAGGCTACCTGCAACAGAATTAAATAAGTGTAGTTATAATAGGCCGGAGCGTCTCAATAGTGATGCAATCGTGCTTCGGCAGTTTCACGAGCTGCATAGAGAATGCTGATGATAGTCTTGCAGCTGGATATCCCGGTTACGGACGACACTCTACTGTAAGGGAAAAGGGACCTAGGTTTCCATTTACCCTGAATCTCGACGAGTGCGGTAAAAAAAATTCATTCCAACCGATGACGTCTCTGGCATAATACCAGGAGAGATATCTAGCCAGAGCACAATCTGCACCAACTCTTCAGAGAAGTATGGCAGTCCCACCATCCCACCTGGTGCAGTCATAGAATTTTTGGCTACAAATGTAAGCCCGGGAAAACATCTCTGAGAGGCACGGGCAGCCACAACGCCTACCTTCTTAGTCGCCGCGTCCCCAACGCGCTTACCCACATGTTCCCGTCTAACGATGAGCGGTTGGTTATCTGAAGACGAGATATTCTTTGGTCAGCGGCGTACCTCCCTCCGTCACAGTCTCCATACATCGAAACTCCCAGCGTAAGAATCAAGCTACCCGTAGCCAGCTCTTCATCATCAGGAATAATAATAAAGAATAGCCTGGAAGTTTCACCACTGGCGCTTTTTAGGGCCATTATAAGTATTTACGTTCCACTTAACCATCAATTTTATCAGTTCTTTTTAGGGGCCACCTAAGTGTTAACTACCTTGCCAACAAATACATTTTTACTACCATTTTCAGAAGCGATTCGTCGACTAAAAGACTGTATTAACTAAAGACGGGCACTATTAAACCAAGTCAGCCATTCACTAGCAGACGTCACCTGCGCAGTTGTTCTTCGCAAGGCTGAAAAACCCGGTGACCGACATCCCTATATTATCATCTCGACTCTAAGCATTCAACCAGGAATCACTGATCCTCTCCAAGGTCTACGCTGGGCAAACCTATAACAGCTATGAAGGAAAAAAAAATTGAGCCAACGGGACAGCCTCCACTGGACAAGTATCACTAACCAATCTCCCCATCTAAGATCACCAAAACAACTGAATCTGCAAATAAAAAAGGTGCTTTAGACACCAACGTCTTCGACGTTATACCGGGAGACGTTGGGAAAGAGCACTACAACTAGCCCCAAAGCTTCGGACTTTGTAATTTTTCTTCCAATCAGTCTGGGTTTTCAACAGCAGGCCAGAGAAGATCACCCTGAGGTATCCAGGCAGTCGCAATTGCTGTTCAGTGCAGTCAAGAATGAGTTAACTTAAGAAGCTCACAGGTCTTTTTTAGGGCCATCGGACGTCAAACTACCTTGCCAACAAATATATTAGAACTTAACAAAGTTGACAGAAAACAGCCTTTAGGGGTCACAAAAATTTTGAGCATGCCAAAAGTCGCAAGAGGGTGAATTGGGAGAAAAACTTCAAATGTATCTAATAAATACAATTTTACGTAGGCGTCAAGAAACTGACGCAGAAAATTTATCGAGATTGAAACAGCAGCGTCAAAATCGACAAATGAAGAATCCATTACGTGAGAGATTAGCTTTTCATTGTACCCTCACATCAATCTGTGAAATCTTTGAAGATCCTACTTCAGATTTTTTAATAAGTAGAAAATGTTTTTGTGTTTTTGTGGCAATAAAAATGTAGGGTTTAAGGTCCAGGATTTTGTTGCTCTAGTAATAAAGTTGTGAGATATGAGAAACAAAATTTTTTTTTAATATAAATTTTTGGGGGGTTTAAAATCTTAACAGCTTTAAAAAATAGCCCTTTTCGTGAATTACACGGGAGAAACTGTAAATCAACGGCTTTTTATGGCCACCGATTATTTTATGGCATAAAGAACGCACGGTACTTTTCAGCATAATTATTTTTTTGAATTTTCACACCTTATTATTTGACCAAATAAACTATATGGATTCCGAAAAAATATGTTTTTAATAAGAAAATTTTTGTTTTCAGATGTGTCAGGAATATGTGTAAAATTTTTAACTGAAAACGTTTTACATTACATGTCAACACACTACGGTGTCTTATTTAGCAAGTCTCGGGCGAAGCCGAGACGGGGGGCTGCTAGTACAAGATATATCACGAGGATCGGTTGAAAGACGCCGTAGCATACGGACATCCCATGCTATATCGTGTTGGTTTTTGTTGAGTTTTCTCCGCCTTTGTCAAGTCAAGTGGCTAACAGAGGAAGAAAGGTGCCTAGTCGTGTGGGAGACGTGCATGGTGTGCTTGCCGTGAAATAAGATCTTCGGTTCAGAATTTGGAAAAAAGGCAAGCGTGAAAAAGTAGGGTTGGAATAACCCCACGTGTCAACCAACAGCTCTGCTGGAAGGAGACAACGATGAATAAAAATTCCCAACCGGAGAAGAACGCGACGAAGAGTGGCTTCTCAACTCACTCGCAAGATAAAAGCAAAGGAGGTATACCGGCTTTTTAAACAAAAAAAGGATCTGAAAGTGTCATAAAGCAAACCACATTAGATAAGAGTGTGGTTAAGCAAACAAGGCAGGTGGATTTTGATGTGGATTTCAAGGAGGAGATAAAAAAATGTAGAGTGGAAAGAGCAGAATGCGAAAAAATCAGGGAGGCTTGCAGAGAGGAGCTAAGCAAGATTCGTTTGAAGTGGATTAAAATCGAGAGAGCAGCTGTGGATGTAAAGGAAAAAGAGCTTGAATGGGCTGCAAAAATTAAGAAAATGGAAAAATGTCTAGAAGAATGGGAGAAAAGAGAAGAGGCATGGAGGGGTCTGGACACGCAGTCGGCAGGAGCAACGTGCAGCTCTCGCGGAGGTCATGCTTTCATGTCACGGGATGATGGAAAGTCAGCAGCAGGAAGTAGCCAAGCAGGTTCCAGGTGGAGTCTGGTGTCAACGGCAAGTAATATGGGGCTTTCGGAGAGGGAAGTGATAAAAATGAAAAGGTTGGTGAATGATAGAGAGAATGGATAGACAAAATAATATTGTTGTAAGGAATGTGAGTGTGACTGGAGGGGATTAGAAAGACTGGGCCGTAAATTTCTTGCGTTCGATAACAGGGGTTGATAAAAATGTGCTTAACGTCAAAAAAAAGTGGGGAGGTGTTTATTATTAAGTTGAGTAATTGGGAAGAGAAGAAGGACGTGATGAGATATAAAGCGAAGCTTTAAGGCTTTAAAGTGTACATTGAGAGCGATATGACTTATCAAGACAGAAAAAAGAAAGAGGCTATTGTAAAGTAGGAAGGAAAGGTAGAGAAAGGCACGTCATTACAAGAAACTACGAACAAAGGTGATAAGGGCAACCAACGAGAGCAAGATACAAGCAATGTGGCGAAAAGTATGAATGTAAATGAGAATGAAAATGATGTAAACAAGGCAGGAGGGGAAGTTTGTTGGTGTGAGTGATCTATCAGGCGGGGAAACTAAGGAGCTTTTTGAGTAAGCCAGAAGCGAAGAAAAATACAGAGGTTAGGGCGGTATGAGGGGAATCATGGCTGTGTAAGAGAATGTGTGTTTTGGAATGTGGCTGGATTGATGAATAAAGATAGGAATTTTTGAGATAACACAGAAGATTTAGATTTTGTGAGCCTGTTAGAAATCTGGCTAGAATCAAAAAATTTGGAAATTTATGAAAAATAATTTATCCACTGAATTCACATGGGACATAATCCCTGCTGTTAGGACCAAGCAAAAAGGAAGGGCTAAAGGAGGGTTTTTGATTAGTGTGAGAAAAGATCTGTGTGGCGTGGTCAGTGTTTTAATTTAAAAAATAGGGGTTGGTTTAATCAAAACTAGAATAAAATATAAGGAAAATGATATATGCATTTTATCTGTGTATAATTTAGAAGATTTGAACAAATATTCAAGCTTGCTTGAAGAATTTGATTTCGCACAGGAAAACAAAGTGATTTTAGTAGGAGGCGATTTTAATTTAAGATTAGGTTATATAAATTGTGAAGGGGGACTTCATGAACTTAACCATGAAGATACTGATATTTTAAAGAATTTTTGGACAGATTGTAGGATAGATTCAGACCAGTTGCTTCTGAGGGTATATTTGGAAGTAAGGGGCGGAAACGTTAATATAATTTCAAGTAGAGATACATCGAAAAAAAAAAAACAATTTACGTTTGGAATGATGAAAGTGTGGAGATTTATAAAGAGAAAACTAGAAGTATAAAAGACAACGGGAGCACGCAAATAAGTGTATGGGAAAGATGGGATGGATTAAAAAATACAGTCACTGAGGCTATTATAAAAAAAGAAATAAAAACAAAAAAATAGCAGTTACGTACTGAGTCTTGACTGGATAAGCAGTGCTCAAAGAAAAAACTTAATGTTAAAAAAGCCTATTTAAAGTGAAAAAGAGGAAAGAAAAATAAACTAACGTTCATAAAAGAGCGGCGTTGGCTTAGTGGTAAGCGTGCTTGTTATTGATACAACGCGGTTCTAGGGGTCGTGGGTTCGATTCCCGGTAAATGCAGATTTTTTCAAAAACTGTTTTCATCGAGCAAAGTTCCTATTTTGAATGACGTAATAGAGAAAACTAAGGTTAAAGGAGAAAAAGTTTACCCTTTTTTTGTGGATTTTAAAGCAGCATTCGATACTGTTGATAGAGGATTTTATGGGAAATAAACGATATTGTATTTAAAGGACATGATGAACACACTAAAATTATTTATCAGAAGTAGGAAATTGATTCTATGCTATAAAAAGTCAAAGATACTAGTTTGTAATAAGGCTGGCAATTGCAAAAAAGGAATTTGGTTTTAGGAAAAAGAAAAAATCAAAGAGGTAGATAAATTTAAGTATTTAGATTTTACTTTTAATAGTAAATGCAATTTTAACAATCACATAAATTAGTTTAAAAAAAAAGGAAACCTGGCAGCTAGAATGACATAGAGTTTGGGTGAAAGAAAGTGTAGGGATGATTTTAGCTGAAGAAAAATGTTATTTGACTATCTGGTGGGAAACTCTATGAGTTATGGGGCTAAAACCTGGGGTTGGGAAAAAATAAAAGAATTAGTAAAAATTTAGCTGGATTACTTTAGATAGCTACTAAAGTTGGATAGCTAAAATACTATTTTGATCTGCAGTTACGTTCCATGAGTGCAGTGACAAACACTGCTAGTCATATTGGTCTAGGGAGCGCGCACAATAAAAAAAATTTTAATTTTTTTAAATAACATGAAAACTTTTATAATGAATTTTCAATTTTTATTTGTTGGGTAATAACGCAGTCAATTATGGCAATCATTAATATTAAATTATTCGACAGCTGACTGTATAAATATGTAGTTAACTATGTATAATAGCAGGTAGATTTAGTTGAAAATAAAACAAACTTTATTACCAACATATTGCTAGTATAAAAGGAAGCTTTCATCTAGTGACATCGCATCGATCGTCACTGAAGTGACTACCACAGTAGGCGATGGAGCCTCCTTAATACGCGTCACTAGTAACTCTGCAGTATTCGAATTTCTGTGGTTGATTGCATTTGGTGAGACAGATTTGAATGTAAATAGTTCAGCAATACATGTAGGCTTTTGTGATGTAAGGATTTTTTGCAAAAGGCACATCATAACATACCTTCTTCTGTTAGAATATGACATAATACCATACTTTTCATAAACTAATGTAATATGCTGAAATTTTCGAATATCATCAATGAGGCGAAGGGCACCATTCATGCAACGAGTTATCTTAAGCTCCATTTCCGATGATAGGCCATAAAGGAGAGACACACAGTAATCCAGGTGTGGAAATATAAGTGTACGTATCAAGAGAAGTCTAGTGCTACTCGAGAGACTATCCTTAAAGCGCCTTATCTGTGCTAATGCAGAGTAACATTTGTTTGCAACTATCGTAAAATATGGTCTCCATGTCAAAGTACTATCAAGCGTGACTCCTAGCAGCTTAACTTTTTCAGTAGGTTTAATAATTACACCGTTAAATAACATATCAGGTGAAGAGTTATTTGCATTTAACGACTTTTTATACCTCTGGTGCTTAATGAAGTTACTTTTATTTTTTTATCATTAGCAATAAGGCCATTTATATCCAACCACACTGAAATATCTTCTAGAATCTTATTTGTCTTCTGTATAATATTTGTGGACTCTTGGGCTTTACCTTGTATATAAAAACGAAAGTCGTTAGCATAAATATGATATTTGCAATCTCTACAATTTACTGAAATATCATTAAAAAAAATTTAAAGAAGCTATGGCCCAAGTAAACTTTCCTTAGGTACACTCGAGCTACGAAAGAGTGTCTGAGAAAGTTCACCAGTACGTGCACGATCGGTCTGCGATCTTTCAGTCAAGTAAGACCCGATCCACGATGCCGCAACATCAGAGAAGCCAATGGTCAAAAGTTTGGCAACAAGTAAGTCAATATTGACCACATCAAAGGCTTGTGATTGACCAAAGTTTATCATTACTGTAACACAGATCCTGTCCATAGCATCCCTAATGCTGTCGACTATTAGGATCAGTGTAGTGTGGCAGCTGTGCTACCTTCGGAAACCAGATTGAAAACAATCGAGTATATGATTCTCATCAAGATAATTAATTATTTGCTTCAACGCAATCGCCTCCAAAATCTTCCCTAAAGTACACAATACGCTGATTGGTTTGAAGTCGCCTGCCAGAGTAGGATTTATCTTTTTAGGCATTGGAAAGACTAGTGCTTGTTTCCATGCGTCTGGAAAAACGCTAGACTGGAGTGATGAGTTAAATGTATCATTAAAAATGGGAAAATAGTCGGCGGGCATATTTTGAGAAATCTTAGGTATAGTTCATCAACTCCGGTTGCATTAGAATGGGCAGAGCTGAAGGCTTCTAATATATCCGGTAGTTCAATGTGACCGAAGTAAAAGCGATGGTCTGGTGAGATTCTCAGTCCTTGGGACAATGGTAGTGATCGAGACTCTTGCAGTTCAATAAAGTGCTGGTTGAGTTCTGTAGGAGGTATAGGGAAATCTGTAGTGGGCTCATTGTGTCTTATTAAACCCAATGACCTAATGGTGTTCCAAGTTTAAGCAGTTGTTTTGCATTAAGAAAAAATACGTCGATAATATGCCTGCATGGCATTCTTTACATTCAATTTGACTTCATTGCGCAGTTGTTTGTAAGCAGTATGAAACTTATCAGTCCTATAATGTCAATAATCTCGCCATACCCGATCACGCTTTTTGATCAATTCCTTGATGTCAGATGAAAGCCAGGATGTGGGCCTACTCTTCATGGTTGCTGTTCGAAAGGGCGCATGGTGGGCCATTATTCTAGTGAATTCTTGTGTAAGAAGACTCGCTTTGTCCTCAAGACATACATTTTGCAAGAAACTACAATCAACTTCACTCAAATCATTAAGCACTTTATTTTTATCAATGCATTTGTAGGATCGATATTTCTTAATCTTTGGAGGTACTCTAGATGTAGGAATATCTAACTCAACCATGATAACATCATGTGCAGAAATTCATGGCTGTTTTAGTTGCTTACAAGTTTTTACATAGTGAACTTCAATTAACCAGATGTAATAAATTGTAGAGTCTGATTCTGCACTATGATGAGTGTGATTAAAAGGTAACCTCTCCATACTCATAAAACTCAGAGAACACTTGAGAATTTTTTTTTTAGTGGAACTAGCATTCCCCTCAATGTTACACATTATGACTAACCGATCATATGTGCAAGCACTATCTACTACTGAAGTCTCAACATCAGCCCAGAATCCAGATTTAGGCGGGCTGTACACTACGACACAGAGTAAAGTGAAATACTTGCTTTTGATTTCTGCAATTAAGAATTTCGGACTTTAAACATATACAGGCTTGAGAAATGTTTTACTAATACCAAACAAGGCCATGTTGTAGTCTTTGATAAGTCCTTCTATGTCATGTAAGTGAGCTGGTATAGATTCTGCATTTACGTGTCCTGTAACAAATCTGCTAGTGTTGACGTTTGTAGTGTAGTTCGCCATAGTTGATAGTGTGGGATTTCCGTTCTATACCAGCACGAAGTGAAGGACACTTAATCTTGTCAAATGCACAATGCTTTGTATTATGGAGCTTATTATTCTTGCAGTTAGTACAACATTCAGATAACCTTGATGTACAATCCTTAGTACTATGTGAGCCAGCACAACAACCACAAACCACCTCATCCTTGCAATTTGTAGCAATATGACCCAGCTTTCGACATTTGTAGCACTGCACTAGAGATACATAATCATTGAACCTGCATTGGACCCAACCGGGGCTTACTCTATCTTGAAGGAATAATTTTTTACGATGTTCAGGCGGTATTCGATCACACACTATCTGTGTTTTTTGTTACGTGCTGGGTAAAGATATATTATTTTTATTTCCTCTTGTTACATTCACGGAGAGAGAGAGAGAGAGAGAGAGAGAGAGAGAAAGAGAGAGAAGCATACAACGTGATTAGTACCTTACGCACGCATTGTTAATTAGTAACTTGATAACTATACTGCTTTACGACAAAAGCAGTAGTGTAGAATAATTGATCAATTAGTTTAAAAAAAAAAAGGAAAAAAAAGAAATTTGCTTCTACAAAGATATTGTAATGATTACCGGTTACAGTTGCCAAAAATCTAAGATAAGGGTGTTACATTCCGTATTGGTACTCACTGGTGAAGCTCATACTTTACTTATATGCGTACGCGTGTATTAGCTTTAAGGTGAATGCTTCATAATGTGCTGACACATAACACAACCAGCCTCGTTGTTCGAATGCATGTAAATACTAAAATTGTACGTTACATGTATAAATGCTTAAATTTTAATGTATGTATAAATGAATAATTTATCATCGTGCAAGCCAAATGTTTTGCTGTCAACGCTGTCTGCAAAAACGGCGCTCATTAGTTGACCTAATTCAATCAAAGGTTTCTTTTACTCGCTCTAACACTATAAAAACCCACCATGAAGAGAACAAATCTTTTTTTTTACGTCTGTTACCTGTCCTCTAAGATTTTCATCTACTCTTGACTCCCGCGACTCACAAGTATCTTATACACGTAAAAGATAACGTATTGGCTGAGGCAACTCGTGTGCATTTTAAGAACATCAATAGTAATAGACTACACTAAAAAGCGAAGTATAACCAATAAGGCCCACCGAAAGTGGTTCCGGCGGTAGCAAAGAAAGCAGAAGCCGTAACACCTTACCAGCTCCGAACTCATTCGTGTCGTTTAAGAAATCACTGAAAATTACTGCAAGAAGCATTAGGAAACTTCGAAGCAGCAGTTACAACAATCAGTGATACATGTAAGCTATTCATCAGTTATACAATTAATACCCAACCTTGTTAAAGTGATTCGAGTACATAATATTTAAAAGAAAACCTATTTTAAATTGTTTTAATATAAGTATACCTTAATTTAAAATACTCATATCATTTAAACAGAGAATTTTTATCCAACTAAAAAGAAAAATTAAAGCTTACAAAATGAGCTCTAAGAAACCCACGAATGACACTCATAAAAAACGATTTAGACCATACTCTAATGAAGTCCGATCATAACAAAAGTAACCTAACGTTGGTAACAGGTAGTCAGTCAGAAAAATTTCCTCCCACCCATGGACGGTTAGCAGGACGGTCTAAACACCATCTTTTGACGGTCAGCGTAACTGCCTTGCAACAAAAAATATACTTCTTTGCTACTACAGGCGTTGGAAGTGGAATCGATATCCATGGATGTACCTCACGAAAAAAAGGCCAATAAGACCTAACGCTGAGACATGTGTCTTGTGTTTTGTCCTGATATTACTGGAAGAAAGTTTCGTCAAGTTCTGATGCACAAAAGGTCAAAGAAAAACTTTCTTATTATTGAGGAGTACGGAAGTAACGTTTCGAGCTTAAGAGTACTACTGCGGCTCATGGACTTAATGAAATCAATTTTCCACGAACAAAAAATCTGTTGTCAATGGATAATACAAAAAAAATGTACTTACCTGTCTGAGTTTAACGTCAGCAGAGTAATAGATCAAGAGGGACATAAGGGATGTATGGTGTAAGGATAAATCCAGAGAACGCCAGGACCGCTAGTCCTGACTTATGGATGTGATAGTGTACACGTGTTAAAGTTGTGAGTGTGGGTTCGTACATGCGCAAGTATATAGTTATAGTCACTGTAGTCATGTTATGACCTGGCCACTAGCTATCGAACAACGACTACAGACGGCACTCGAAGCAACGGTCGATTGCCTGGGTTGGTGGGTTACCAGGTGAACAGTGTTGGCGAAGAGGATCTTCGCATACCCCCACCGCTATTGGAACTTTCTGTTGGAAAAGTTTCGAAGCCAATCAGAGCAGACCTACAACAAGTATGCAGGGAAAGACTTGTTTCTCCTAAGGGTCCCCTTATACTAAGGCATGTTTGGTCAATGTCCCCAAAACTAGTACCGAACATAAGCGCGATATTCAAATAAGGTCCAACAACGTAAGCACCTATCACCCGATGACCCTGGGCGCTCACTGGCCCCTCTATTGAATAATTTATTATTAACTAATAACACAAGCGCCTGCCACCCAATAACTTGGGGCACTTACTGGCCTCTCTATTGAATGATAAATTATCAATAAATAACACGAGCGCCTATCACCTAATGAGCCGAGGCGCTTAAAGGCCACACTATTAAATAATACAATGTTAATTGATAACACATGTCAGCACGCAATATTTTGAACACTTGTCTAATTTAACAAACATCTTTGGTAATTACTGATCTGGTTATTGATTACCGTCTTGTTATTTAACAGAGTGGCCAGTAATCTCCCTAAGTCATAGAGCGATAGGCGCTTGTGTTATATGGTCCGGGCGCCAGGTAGGTTGCCGTAGCCTTTTGTAGTCTAGGGTTCCACCAAGGTTTTTTTAATGTAGTTTTATCTCCTAATTTAGAATTTTGAGGTTGAAACCTCGAAAAATCACGCAAAAAAAGTTATTAACAATTTTCTTAAACAATTTTTAAAATTACGTTTTTTTTAATAAATAATTTTTTTCTTATTCTCTGACACATTTTGAACACAAAACCGATTGGGATGTATATACCCAAATTCCATAGAATTTGAGTAAAAAAATTCCCAACGTTTAAAAAAACGCGTTTTTTCATAATTCAACAACGTGTTGAACAATAACTATTTAATTTTTTGACTCTCGACAAGAGCTCAAAATATTCGTCAACCATCTTACTTTAAATACATAAAAAATTTTCTAATCAAAACTTTCCATTTTTCCCCAGAGAGCTTAAAATGTCAGATGTTTTGACACGTATAAAACATTCCTGTACAAAGAATCGATTGTATGTATGTCTGTATTGATATATTGTATCTCTGAACCATCTAGAAATCTACCAAGGTTTTTTTTTTAAGTAGTTTTATCTCCTGAATTAGAATTTTGAGAGTGGAACCTCGAAAAACCACGCAAAAAAAGTTATGAACAATTTTTATTAACAACTTTTAAAATTACGTTTTTTCGATTAAAAAATTTTTTTTTCTTATTCTTTGACACATTTTGAACATAAAACTAATTGGGATGCATACACCCAAACCCCATAGAATTCGAGTAAAAATTCCAAAAGTTTAAAAAAACGCGTTTTTTCATATTTCAACAGCGTGTTAAACAATAACTATTTAATTTTTTGACTCTCTACAAGAGCTCAAAATATTCGTCAAACGTCGTACTTTAACATAAAAAATTTTCCAATCAAAACTTGATATTTTTCCCCAGAGAGCTTTAAATGTCAGATGTTTTGACACGTACACAACATTCCTATATGGAGGATCGATTGTATACATATATATATATATATATATATATATATATATATATATATCTGTATTGATACATTGTATCTCTGAACCTTGAGATCGTTGTTGGCTCAGTGGTTAGCATGCTCGCCACCGAAACAACACAGCTCAAGGGGTCGTGGGTTCGATTTCCGGTCGGGGTACTCAGATTTTTTCTGATGGTTCTTGCCGGGTATCGAATTCATAAAACCGATTTAGGATAAAGATTCAGTTTTTAAGATGAAAAGAAAAATAAAGAATTGAGAGCTCTCGATAACCGGTCCTGCGTGACCGGGGAAATAAAAAAGATATGATATGCGAATAATAAACAATGTTAAAAGTCAATGTAAATATTGATTGAATAAAGAAAGTGTACATATTCATAGTAGGTCAGTACACTATGATATAAAAAAAAAAAAAAACTTTGAACCTTCTAGGATTCCACCAAGGTTTTTTTGTGTAGTTTTATCTCCTGAATTAGAATTTTGAGGGTGGAACCTCGAAAAACCACGCAAAAAAAAATTATGAAAAGTTATTAACAATTTTCATAAACAATTTTTAAAATTACGTTTTTTCAGAAAAAAAAAATTCTTCTGCAAATCATCTCTTTTATTTAAAACAAAAAGGTCTGTGGCAAAATTCGTTAAAACTTCAGATGACGTATAAAAAATTTACGTTTTGAAATTACGTAAAAAGCTACTGGATGTCATGGTAAAAAAAAGTACTAAACAAACATGGAATAACAAATTCCTGAAAAAATTTTGTACAGTAAGAATTTTGATAAAGCATGGTAATAATTTAAATTCAAAATTTTTCGCACCATTTTCTGCAGATTATTTTTTTTTTTTAGCACTATATATTAGCGAGTTGCAAGTTCGTGCTCGTTTATAAAGTACTCGTTCTTCACCACACAATCAATCACCTGTACCAGAAGTGATTGTTAGTACATACACGTGTTCTTTTAGAATGTTTAGAGTGACAGATAATCATCATGAATAATTTTCTTAATAGTCGTATAGTATATTGAATGCTGATTTATGTATAATGTGTCAAAGTGAAAATAGTGTCAAGTTGATTTCGACCAAAAATGGACGGAATCGCATAAAATTTTTGCCAAAAAGCGTCGAGATGCAGTGTACCATCGTTTGAATTTGTTATTCGAGTCAGGTAATCTTCAGTAATTTAACTTTAAAACTATATTTTTGCACATTTTATGATATTTCGTGAATTGAATTTTTTTTTGGAAAGAGATTTTTTTTTTTTAATAAGTTCAAATAATTTATGTAACAAAAGAAAAGAATAATTGAAACTTATAAATGCACACCATAATTTTTAGATGTGTTTAAGTATCATGTTAGTAATACATGCTATAAGAAATATACTCATGCTTCTGTATTGAAAAAATTAACCCTTCAAAACGATACAAATAATACAGAAGATCATTGTGAAGAAAATATTGTTAAGAGCCTAAGAACGAGTCAAATGTCCGATCGATTATCACATAGATCAGAAGTTTTTTTCTCAACCTGTACTATTTGTGGATCCGAAAGAATGAAACAAAATATTCGGCAGTTACGGAAAGTATCAAGCAAAGAAATGGCACAAGTACTTTTTAAAGCAAGCCGATATTTTCAAGATGATGTTTTTAATAAAACTTCTACGTCAGGCTCTGCAGAATCTTTATTAGCTTTCAAATTATGGTATTATGATCATTGTGTACGTTCTTACGAAAAAAAGTATGAAAGAGAAGTTAAAAAATTATCAGAAGAGTTTTCAAACACGTATTCAAATTTAGATTCAATTATTACACAAGCTATTAAAAAAATAGAAGCAAGATTAAGATTGGGAGAAAATTTTACATTAACCAAAGTATCAAACATGATTCGAGATGAAAATGGCTTAGACATACAAGTAAAAAATCAAAAAATTTTATTACGTTTGATTGAGTATTTTGACGAAGATATATCTTTTATTTATTCAAAAAAAAAAACAACGAACCTCAGCGCTTTCATTTGTTACACACTGACTCAGCTTTATTAGATTATGAGAAAAATATTAACATTATAAATAGTTGTGCAGATTTATTAAAATCGTCTTTAAAAAACGATGATTTCGATTTAGATGATAGATTTTGCGATGAGAGCGATCTACGATATGCATGGAAAAATGCGAAAATTCCAAAGGAGTTTCTTCTCTTTTTCTCTATACTGTTTGACTGCAAAGATTCGACCAATGAATTATTTAACAATGACAATAATTCAAACAGCAAATCACGGTCCATAAAAATATTAAAAATAAAAATGATTTATCAAATGATCTTTTTTGTTATCACAAATGGGTATAAAAAAACTCCTTTTCACACTTTAATTGGTATTTTTATATACAATGCCACTAAAAGTAAAAATTCAATTACTGTTTTAAACAGACTTGTAGTATCGATATCATACGACGAGATATTGAGAATTCGCACACGGTTGGCTGCCTACGCTACTAAAAATTGTCAAAGTTAAGTTCCTTTACCTACACATATTCATACAAATAAATTTGTGACAGTGGCATTCGATAATTTTGTTTACAATGAAGCAACGATTTTGGGATTAAACTCAGCGCATGATACAGTAGCGGTGATTTTTCAAGATTTTGACGAAGAAAATCAAAGAAAAAAAAATTTTCCGAAACTTCAATTGATTGTCGTGCCAGATCATTTTTAGATATATTTCTGTGTCAAGAATTAAAAAATTGTAATAAATTATCTAAAACAACAAATATTCCAGGAGATCATTACATAAACAATCAAAATGTATGTTTGACCATGAATCTTATGATAACGTATTAAAAATAAATGATTTTATTTGGTTACTGACAAGATTGGATCTATCTGATAACGACATAAACATTGAACCTACAAATCAATTTTTACCCCATTGGAGTCCTTATAACTCACTGGTATTTGAAGATAATCGCGAAAAACAGATTCCTGGTTATTTACCTGTCCTACCACATCCTGCAACAGATACTTCAGCAGTATACACGAGCCTATGTAATTTTAAAGATTTGTTAAAACAATAAGATCAAAAAAGTTTACCCGTTTTCTGCGACGAGGGTGTTTACACAATCGCAAGGCATATTACACTAAAAAATCCAAAAGAATTCGAAAACATAGTTTTATGTCTCGGAGGTTTTCATATAATCAAAGTTGCTCTTAGTTGCGTAGGTAAATATGTGGAAAACAGTGGAGCGAAAGATATTTTCGTTGAAACCGGTTTATTTGGCGTTAGTGTTACCGATCAAGTTTTTAAAGGAACACATTACTCACACTCTTCAAAAGGTTTTAATTTTTTATACGAAGCTTTAAGGAGACTACAGATTAAAGATTTTCTTAGAAATAATGTTTGTAAGAAGTACGAAAATGATTTGATATCTATTTTATTACTTAGAGAAAATTTTGAAACAAAAAACTTTGATGAGAATAATAGTTTAATGCATGAATTGCAAAAATCTGAAATTATATCTGAATTTAATAACTATGTTCAAATATGAAGTAACAATTCCGAACTATACAGCTATTGGAATAATTTTTTGATCATGGTCAATTTAGTCAATGATCTGATACGTGCCAATCGTACAGGTGACTGGCATTTACATTTGGATACGATGCAAAAATTACTACCAATTTTCTTCATAATGGATCGAGTCAATTATTCACGATGGTGTTCTCTTTACGTGCAAGATATGTTGCAATTGAAAAAAAAGGCGCCAGATGTTTACAATGAATTCGTGAATGGACGATTTACGGTGAAACGTACAGATTCATCATTTTCTTCAATACGAACGGATAAAACATTAGAACAAACTATTCATCTAACATTCAAGATCACGAAAGGTGTAATTGGGTGCACAAAAAAAAAAGAAACTGTTGCTGTTTGGAACTTAGCTTATTATGAAACGTTAGCATCATCTAATTATCTTTCTAAACTGACGTATTTAAACAACGAAAATGATAAGTTAATATTAGCACATCATGAATTTTCTCCTGAAAAGACCAAAAAGTATGAATCTGCGGTCAATAAAATATTAAAACATGAAAAAAAATTAATCCATTCTCACAGCAAAATCAAACCTTAAAAAATATATGTACCTACAGAAGAGCTTGTACATAGTGATGTTATAAATAATATCCTAAATATATTCAATAATGCAATTGAATTATATAAAAAATTCAGGGAAAAGAGATTTTTAAAAAAACAATACCTTTATCATCAGTCATTAAGAGACAAAACTTTTTCAATTTTAAAACTGTTTCTGTTTCTGATGCATCAGCATAAAAAAAAAAAAAGTTAGTCATAGAGATATACAGCGTATTTTTGCACTAGTAAACGAACGTAATTTTTCTCTAGAAGAATTGTGAAAATGCGAATTGGTAGAGGAAAATAAGCTGTTCGATTCAAGTGAATTAATGAAAAAGGAGACTAATAAAAGTTCGTTCACTAGAGAATTGGAAAAAGTTCTAGTCAATGCTAATCCTGGCTTACCTGACAGACAAATAGAAACATACTTGTTGATTGATTGTATGCTAGTTTTAAGAAAGATTTCTTGGAAAAATAAAAGTTATTTCGGAGATGTTGCCGATAATTTTTGCAAAATCATCCTTGGTAAAGTTAGCCAATGCAACATCGAAAGAATAGACTTTATTTTTGATTCGTATTTTGACTACTCTCTAAAATCATCTGAGCGTTTCAGGCGGTGTGAGACGAATTCCATACAGTAAAGTGATATAAATGAAACTAAGAGTTTACCAAAACAAGAAGATAAATTTTGGAGTTCGTCGGAAAATAAAATTTTATTACAGAAATTGATGGTCGATTACATAAAAAAGCAAAAAGAATTTAAAGACTTATAATTAGTTTTCAGTAGAATTAATGAAATAGAATGTACGACACATAAATTTCATAGTGATGTAGGACGAATCCTAGGACGATGTAGAAGAAGCTGATTTGAAAATGATTCTTCATATTAATCATGTTATCAATCAAGGATTCATAGTATTTACATTATAGCATCAGATACGGATATTATTGTATTAATCTTACATTTTATGAAGAAATTTTTCAAAAAGGGTTTACGAGTACGTAAATTTTATTCATTTATTAATATCACTGTTGAAAATTGTTACTAATCACTATATTATAATTAAAAGTGTTTTTAGTATTTGTGAATTCGAGCAGGCGAGTCTGACAGTATTAGAGACATACCGTTGCACTTATTGGCGGAAAAGCTTGGAGAAAAATTATGCTCAGTATTGTTGGCAATTCACCATCTCACAGGATCTGATTATACAAGTAAAGTTGGTACAGAATTATCAGCTCTACAAGGGAAACCGCAAAAATATTTAGCAGAGTTTGGATCGGGTAAAAAAAAGTTTATACAAAAGTTGCATTATTAATTGAATAATGTATTAAAAATTATCATTGTATATTTATAATAAATATTTATCATTTTTTACAGATTATTTAGAATATGAGATCGAACATCAAATTAAAATGGCAGAAGAATTTTTGTGCCTAGGTTATAAGAGAAATACGAATTGTAAAACTTTCAACAAATAACGATATTGGGTATATAAATATTCTAAATTTGAATCGATAGAAGAGTTACCCCCCACTTCTAGCACTATAAGGTTGCATATTTTACGATCATTTTATGTAGTGTATGGTCAAACTCAATGTCTCAACGGCAAAGCATTGAGACTAGATCCCACCGCTTTTGGTTACTTCAAACACAATGATTTTCTCTTACCTCAAAAAGCACAAATGTTATTACCATCCATAATAGATTAAGTGCCTAATTGCAACTGCATGAGTAGTAAAACAAAATTTTGCTACTGCTTAACTTCTGAGATTCCCTGCTGTTCTTTCTGTGGTTGCCAAAAAGAAAAAACTTGTTTAAATATTTATAAAAATTAACTTACAAAAACGTTTACAAATGTAACAACATCATTTTACTACGCTTAATAAAAAAACGTATGCTTAGAATTTGTTATGATGACCCTTAAAATAATATTTTTTAATCATGAATCACGTTATCACTCATCGTTTGTACATTTTTTTCAGGTATTAGTCAATCCATGTTTGTTAAATACTTTTTTTCAACTATAACATCCAGTAGCTTTTTATTGTGCGATTCGGGTATTTTTAGTCACATCCAAGTAGGCAAGCAAGCAAGTAAAAAAAAAAAAAAAAAAAAATTTTCAAACATTGTAAATTTTTTATACGTCATCTAAAGTTTGAACGAATTTTGCCCTTTTTAAAAACTTTAAGAATTGTGTCTGAAAATTGTAAATAACTTTTTTTTTCGTGGTTTTTCGAGGTTCAACACTCGACATTCTAATTCAGGAGATAAAACTACATAAAACAAAACCTTGGTGGAATCGTAGAAGATTCATAAATACAATGTAATAATACAGATATGTATATATATATATATATATATATATATATATATATATACAATCGATCCACCGTGTAGAAATGTTATATACGTGTCAAAGCACCTGACATTTAAAGCTCTCTGAGAAAAAATGGAGAGTTTTGATTGGAAAATTTTTTATGTATTGTCAAAGTACGAGGTTTGACGAATATTTTGAGCTCTTATAGAGAGTCAAAAAAATATATGGTTATTATTTAACACGCTGTTGAAATATGAAAAAACGCGTTTTTTTAAACTTTGGGAATTTTTTACTCGAATTCTATGGCGTTTAGATAAATACATCCCCATTGGTTTTTTGTTTAAAATGTGTCAAAGAATAAGAAAAAAAATTTTTTAATTGAAAATCGTAATTGTAAAAATTGTTTATGAAAATTGTTAATAACTTTTTTTTGCGTAGTTTTTCGAGGTTCCAACCTCGAAATTCTAAATCAGGAGATAAAACTACATAAAAAAACCTCGGTGGAACCCTAGACCACAAAAGGCTATGGGAACCCCCCTGGCGCCCGGACTAATAAGTCAATAATTAATTATTTCATAGAGTAGCCAGTAAGCGCCCCGGCTCGTTAGGTGATAGGCACTCGTGTTATTCATTCATAATTCATCATTTAATAGAGAGGCCAGTAAGCGCTCTAAGTTATTGGGTGGTAGGCGATTGTGTTATTATTTAATAATAAATTATTCAATAGAGGGGCCAGTGAGCGCCCTGGGTCATCGGGTGATAGGCGCTCATGTTGTTGGACCTTATTTGAATATCGCGCTTACGTTCGGTACTAGTTTTGGGGATATTGACCGAACACGCCTTAGTGTATATACGCGCATGTACGAACCCTTACTCACAATATTAACACGTGTACACTATCACATCCATAAATCAGGACTGGCGGTCCTAGCGTTCTCTGGATTCATCCTTACACCATACATCTCTTATGTCCCTCTAGATCTATTACTCTGCTGACGTTATACTCAGACAGGTAAGTACATTTTTTTTGTTTTATCCATTGACAACAGATTTTTTGTTAGTGGAAAATCGATTTCATTAAGTCTATGAGCCACAGTAGTACTCTTAAGCTCGAAACGTTACTTCCGTACTCCTCAATAATAAGAAAGTTTTTCTTTGACCTTTCGTGCATCAGAACTTGACGAAACTTTCTTCCAGTAATATCAGGATAAAACACAAGACACATGTCTCAGCGTTTGGTCTTATTGGCCTTTTTTTCATGAGGTACATCCATGAATATCGATTCCACTTGCAACGTCTGGATAGTCCTGGTACAAACGGCTGCTTGATTTGAACCTTTCCTCGGAAATACCCTGAGGATGATGTCCAGGTCCTTGAATCTAAGCTAAGATCGCAATTGTCATTTTTGGACTACCTTAACTAATGCCAGAACGAAGTACAGATTTTTAATATCCGTAGGTTTAGCCAGGAGCACCGAATTGAGCGTCGCAAGCTTTGACTCTTCATTTAAACTTCATAATAAGACCACTACGCACATTTGGCTGGATCTGTTTCTTTTAAACCCGGTTCAGATACTTGGTCTGTCCCTCATTAAATTAGCCATGGATGATTTCTCTCTCTCATCCTTGATTTAATTCGTCATCCTGATCTCTCTTTCTCTCTCTCTCTATCTTTTTCTCTTCCTCTCGTTCTTTATGCTATCTATTTTCACAGATCCATCGATACGTGCGAATAATGGCGGCACTCCCAAGCATGCACTTCACAGTCTCTCGTACGCCTTGTCTACCCACGCACTGCCTCTCACTCTCTCGCTCTCTCTCACTGTCTGCGTAACTGCTGGAAAACTCTCACACACTCTCTCTCTCTCTCTCTCTAGCCTCACCTTCTGGTCAAACTTCTGCGAGTCCAACAAAGTGTGATGTCGTCTAAGGTCCTCAAGCGGGTCGTAAGTCCTACGGCTTCACGATTTCTCTACTCTCTCTCTCTCTCTCTCTATCTCTCTTTCTCTCTCTTACCCTCTTCTTTTCGTCTTAGCGGCTTCCGTAGTCCTCAACCTGGAGACCTTGTCGTTCTGGGAGAACACAGCAGCTGCTAGACTCGCGCGCACACCTTTTCTCAACGCTCCATGCACCTTCTTGACAGCTCTTCCTCTCTCTCTCTTTCTCTCTCTCTCTCTCTCTCTCTCTCTCTCTCTCTCTCTCTTAACTCTTACCACGAAAACCCACACAAATCACCAAAACTAACGCTGCTCGCACTTAAGCGTACAGCTCGACACTCTCCTCAAAACTGGGTCCATACCATATAACTTTTCTTCGCTTTGTGGGCCTATGTTATAACATAGGCCCGCGAAGCGGAAAATGTTATATGGTACGGCTCCTGACAAACGATCTCTCGCTTGAGCAAATGGCCGCCGCCACTGGGGTTCAATCAGGGTATTCGATATATCGAGAGTGAGATGAAATCTGACATAACCATAACCCAGTGATGTCATTTTCGGTGACTGTCACCGATTTGGCGACTTTTAGACTCCGCACAGTTAGAGCAGGAACGTGACGAACGCTGCAGCGTTGAAGCGTTCTGCTCCGTGTGTCGGAATCGGACGATATTTTTTAGTATACCTATATATTAATTAATATAACCATCGCAAGTACTTGGTAGATAGAGAGAACTTATTATGCCTTTTACACTTAAGTCCTGCTTACGGAAGCAAAAGTTTAGAAAAAAAATATAGTTTTGTACAGATGTATATTTCTATGTAGATTGAAAGTGGATAATTACATTATAAGGTCTAATTTTAACCTTCAAGAACCGTGATTGCTTATAAGATTGACAGTTACATTACATGCACTACGTACAAAAGTGGTACTTAAAAGAAACTTTTTGACGTTCAGAAGGTGACATAATTAAACTAGAACTCCACTTTACTTATCGTAAAATCCAAAAATTTTTATTCGTGGACTGAAAAAGAATAACACAACTTTCCGTTTCTCGACTTAAAGAGTAAAACTATATATTTCTGTATGATGAACAATGCGTTTGTATGATAAAGAATAATATACAAAAAAAAAAACTATTTCCTAAAAATAATTTTTCAATTGTAACATGCAACACTTTAAAATTTCTTGAGATCATTGCAGTCTTCAAAACTTAGATTGTACTATTCATTTGATTCAGATTCAGCTAAATCTAATTTTTAAATATCATATGTCAGGTGGCGCTGTCGAGTGAAAAAAAGTGTCCTTCGCTAAGATCCCCAGAATGCATGCAGCCTTATAGAAAATTTTTTTAATAAATTTTAAAAAAAGGTATTAAGAATGAATTGGCCAGATAAATCATTGATTGAAGCGTGTATTATGTTAGTGTACAGTAATAAGTTTTCTTTGGTGTTCTCATGTGTGCTACAAGATTGGAGGAAATAAAAACATGGATTGCGACTGTAATAACACAGCATATATGAGTGCATATACATGCTTGCACTTGTGTAAAGCTTAAAAAACACAAGTACTGCTTACATTTATCTTTATCTGACAACACAGTGTTCAAGAAAAGTAAATACACTCATGATAGGTTAGGTTAACTTTTACACATTTATATTAAGTTTCCGTGGATTACTTGTGTGCCTTCAAGCTTTGCATAAGTGTAAGCATTTATATACACTAATATATGCTGTGTTATCACAGTCGTAATCCATGTTTTTGTTTTTACAATCTTGTAGTATACATGACAACAACAAACAAAACTTATAACTGTACACTAACATAATACACACTCAAATCACTGATTAATTTGGTCAAGTCACTCTGAATAACCTTTATTAGATTTATTACAAAATTTTCCTATAGGGCTCCGTACATTCTGGTGATCTCAGTGAGGGACAACTTCTCTCACTCGATGGTGCCACCTTACATAAGCGCATAGCAAATAGGACTAAACGAGCACTGCAATATTGTGTATAAACAATGTTATGTGATATATGAATTGCTTTTATACAATAAGTTCTTTTTCTAAGTGTGTATTAGAATTTTCTAATTGCCTACTATGTATAGGTTTGTTCAGAAAAACGTGCAATTTATATGGGAGCATATAGTATTAGACTATCTCTTATTTTATAAGATTTTCCTCACAAACTTTGTATTGGTTTGTACCTGCTAAAAAATACCTAATATTAATTTTTACTAAAGAACCTGTGAATGATGGTTCTATTCATAAGTACGGGTGCAAAAACTGACTCAATCAGACGGACAGAAAAGTTGTACTAAGTTATCTTTGGTAAGAGGCTCTCCACCTTTTAAAAAATAACTTACAGTCTTTGCATTTTGAAGTTTTACAAATAAGATCATTATAAATCTATACTTGTAACTTGAGCACTGGTAACGATACAAATTTTAAAATAAATCAATATCAAACTTCGTAAATTAAACACAGGCCTTGTGAGAAGAGTCACTTGCATGACCCTAAGTTGCAAGTTTTCTTCGCAAAAAAATAATTTTAACCAAAAAAAAGCTAAAACCTAATGGTTTAAGGTATTTTCTTTGCAATAAGCCTCCAAAATAAACACTTAACCATTGTTTTAATAATGTTGTAACGTTTTAAAAGAAGTACTTATACCTTCGTAGGTTATCGTTTTTTGCTTATGTATCACCAGTGAATGTAAATATGACTAGACCGACACGATGGCTCAGTGGAAGAGTTACAGTCCCGTGGATCACCTAGGTTAAGCAGCAATTGCCGCGGTAAGTACTAGGATGGGTCATCATTCAAGTCTCGCCGTTTCACCTCTGCTGTTCAGTGCTCCCGAAAGTGGCATCGAAAGTGGAGCATAATTCAAACTGGCTATATAAAGCAAAAAGGAAAAACCCACACAACACAACAAAATTTCTAACATAATAAATTAAACAATCCCTAGCTGTTAAACCAAATAACCCGATCCTATTTAACCCAATAACCCGGAACGCCTCATGGTCACTTTGGAATTTAATGCTTTGAATAATAAGAAAAGCACCATCCACCACTCAACCCAAGGAGCTTATTGGTAGCTTTGTTAATTAATACAATAAATTTCAAGACACAAGCGCCAATCACCACAAAACCAAAAGCACACACTGGGTGCTATGTTTATTTAAAAATTAATCAAAAAACCAAAAGCGCCAATCACCACACAACCCGGGGCGCTTACTGGCCGCTTTGTTTATTAATAAAACAAATAAAACACCGGAAGCACCAATCATCACACAACCCGGGGCACTTACTGGTCACTTTGTTAATTAATATCATAAATTCCAAGACCCAAGCGCCAATCACCAAACAAACTGGGGCGCTTACTGGCCGATTGTTTATTAATAATATAATCAAAATACCAAAAGCCCCAAACACCACACGACCTAAGACATCTACTGGTAACTTTATGTTTTAGTAAAGATTAAGATAAGAAATTATTACTTAGCAATCCAGGGCGCTTAAGGGTCACTTTCTGTATCAGTTGAGCTGAAAATAGTCGATCAAACAATTTAAATTAAACAGCACACATCATAAAGTAATGCTTTCTAACTTAATAAGAAGTAATTCAAAGTGATCAGTGATCCGTTGGGGGCAAAATGTAAGAAAATAAATAAATACAAGTAAAGTGTCATTGTCAGTTGACAGCACGACAGGTGACGAGTAAGTCAACCAAACTTACGAATTCTCGCGTACCTGCGCCTGATGAGGCTGACGCATATTGTCAGCAAAACGTTGCGCATCAATAAATCAACGCAAGAAAATTTAAATACACTTTGCTTGTATTTATTTATTTTCTTACATTTCGCCCCCAACGGATCACTGATCACTTTGAATTTCCAAATTCACCGGAGGGCACTGATATATACTAACAAATCATTAATAAGAAGTATGTAAGCGCCTTGCAGTTTCTAATAATTACCACTTATGTAATTTTTCAATTTTTGATGAGTTAATAATGTATTCAGTAAGCGCCCCAGATTGTGTGGTAATTAACAAATTTATACTTCGGATTATTTTAAAAATGAACAAAGCAACAAGTGAGCGCCCCGGGTTGAGTGGTTATTAGCGCTTGTGTTATTTTATTTATTTTATTAGAAATCGAAGCGGCCAGTAAGCACCCCAGGTTGAGTGAAAATTGGCGCTTGTGTTATATTAATTATTTTGTTAATAAACAAAGCAGCTAGTAAGCGCACGGAGTTGTGTGGTGATTGGCGCTTTTGCTACTTTATTTATTTGATTAACAAACTAAGAGGCCAGTAAATGTTGTGTGGTGATTGGACCTTGTGTCTTTGAACTAATTATATGAATTAACAAAGCAACCCGTAAGCGCCCCTGGTCGTGTGGTGATTTACGTATTTGTCATTTAATTTATTTTATTAATAAATAAAGCGGCTAGTAAGCACTCCAGGATGTGTAGTAATTAGCTCGTGTGTTATTTCATTCATTTAATCAATAAACAAAGCGGCCAGTAAGCGCACCAGAATGGGTGATAATTAGCGTTTGTGTCTTTGAAATTATTAAATTAATGAACAAAGCAGCCAGTAAGCGCCCCAGGTTGTGTGGCTATTGGTGCTTGTATTATTCATTTGTTTTATGAATAAACTAAGCTGCACGTAACCACCTCGGAAAGTTTGGTGATTTGCGTTTTCATTATTTAATGTATGTTATTAATAAACAAAGCGGCCAATAAGCGCACCGGTTGTGTGATAATAGGCACTTTAGATATTTTGTTTAATTTGTTACTAAACAAAGAGGCCAGGAACTACACCAGGATGTGTGGTAATTGGCACTTAAGTCTTTAAATTTATTTTATTAATAAACAAAGCAACCCGTACGCACCCAAGGATGTGTGGTGATTGGCGCTTGTAGTATTTTATTTATTTTATTAATAAACAAAGCGGCCAGTAAGCGCCCTGGTTGTGTAGTGATTGGCGCTTATGTATTTGAAATTAATATGTTAATTAACAAAGCAACCAGTAAGCGCCCCAGGTGGTGTGGTAATTTGCATTTTTGTTATTATATTTGTTTTGTTAATAAACAAAGCGGCCAGTACGCAACCTGCTTTCAGTGGTAATTGGTGCTTGTGTTACTAATTTATATTATTCATTAACTTGGCGGCTAGAAAGCACGCCAGGTTGTGCGGTAATTAGCGCTTATGTCTTCGAATTGTTTTTATTAATTAACAAAGCAACCAGTAAATACCCCGGGTTGTGTGGTAATTTGAGTTTTAATTATTTTGTTGATTTCATTGATGAACAAAGCTGCCGGATAGCACCCCAAGTTGTATAGTAATTCTCGGTAGTAAAATTTTTTTTATTTTATTAATAAACAAAGCGGCCAGTAAGCGTACCGAGTTGTGTGGTAATTGGCGCTTATGTATGTAAAATTAATATATTAACTAACAAAGCAACCAGTAAGCGCCCCAGATGGTGTGGTACTTTTCGTTTTTGTTATTATATGTATATTGTTAATAAACAAAGCGGCCAGTACGCAACCCACGTTCAGTGGTAATTGGCGCTTGTGTTACTAATTTATTTTATTCATAAACTTAGCAGCTAGTAGTCGCTAGGTTTTGTGGTGATTGACGCTTGCGTTGTTTATTTATTTAATTAATAAACTAAGCGGCGAATAAACTTCCCAGCTTGAGAAATAATTGTCGCTTGAGTTATTTTATTATATTAATTAACAAGGCAAGCAGTAAGCGCCCCGCGTTGTGTAATAATTGGCGCTTATATTATCTCATTTACTTTTTCTCTGAACAGAGCGGTCAGTGAGCACCGCGTTATGTGCTGATTAGGATATTTCTTATTTTATTTATTTCAATAATATACTAAGAGACCAGTAAGCACCCTGGGTTGTGAGTTGATTGGCGGTTGTAAAATTATATTTATTTCATTAATAAACAAAACGGCAAGTAAGCGCCCTAGGTTGTGTTGTGGTATTTTATTAACAAACAAAGGGGTTGTGACCTGCGTGACCGAGGTTGTGTGGTGATAAGTGCTTGTGTTACTTATTCATTTTACTTATAAACTTGGCGTGCACTAGGCACTCCAGGTTGTGTAATGATTGCCACTTATGTTATTTTATTTATTTTAGAAATAAACAAAGCGGCCAGTGAGCACCCTGTCTTGTGTGGTGATTTGCACTTGTGTTATTTTTTTCGTTTTATTAATAAACAAAACGGACAGTAAGCGCCTAGGGTTGTGTGATTGGTGCTTGTGTTATTTTATTTATGTTTTAGATGAACAAAGCGGCCAGTGAGCACCCTAGGTTGTATGGTGATTAGCGCTTTTATTATTTTAGTTATTTTATTAGTAAACAAAGCAGCCAGTAAGCGTACCAGGTTGTAAAGTAATTGGTCCTTGTGTCATTCAATTTATTATTTTAATTACCAAAGCAACCAGTAAGCACCTCAGGTTTAGTGATGATTGGCGCTTGTGTCTTTGAATTTATTATTTTAATTAACAAACAACCAGTAAGCGCCCCAGGGTGTGTGTTGATTTATTTTCTGTTATTTTATTTATTTTATTAGCAAACAAAGGGGCCAGTACGTACCCCAGGTTCTGTGGTAATAAGTGCTTGTGATACTTATTCATTTTACTTATTAACTTAGCGTCCACTAGGCACTCCAGGTTGTGTAATGATTGCCGCTCATGTTGTTTTATTTATTTTAGAAGTAAACAAAGCAACCAGTGAGCCTCCTGTCTTGCGTGGTGATTGGCGCGTGTGTTATTTTGTTTATTTTATTAATAAACAAAGCGGTCGGTAAGCGCCTTGGGTTGTAAGGTGATTAGCGCTTGTGATATTTTAATTATTTTATTTATGAACAAAGCAGCTAGTAGAAGCCCCAGGTGGTATAGTGACTAGAGCTTGTATAGTTAAATCTATTATTTCAACTAACAAAGCAACTAGTAAGCACCCTGAGTTGTGAAACGATTTGGTTTTTTGTTATTTTATTTATTTTATTAACAAACCAACCGGCTAGTACTTACCCCTGGTTGTATGATGGATTGGGTTTTGTGTTACTTATCGATTTTACTCATAAACTTAGCGGCCAGTAAGCACCCCAGGTTGTGTGAAAATGGACACTTATGTTATTTTGTTTATTTTATTAATTAACAAAGCGGCCGGTGAGCACCTTAGGTTGTAAGGTAATTGGCGCTTGGATATTTAAATTTATGATTATAATTAACAAGGCAACCATTAAGCGCTTCCGGTTGTGTGGTGATTGGCACTTGTGACATTTTATTCATTTTATTAATAAACAGAGCTGCCTGTGAGCGCAGCAGCTTGTGTAGTGATTGGCGCGTGGGTCTCTCAACGTATCATATTAATTAACAAAGCAAACAGTAAGCGCCCCAAATTGTGTTATAATTAAAGCTTATGTTATTTCAATTACTGTATCACTAAACAAAGCGGCCACTACACGTACCAGGTTTTGTTGTGATTGGTGCTTGTGTTATGTTATTTATTTTATTAATAAACGAAGCAGCTAGTATGCGCCCAGTGTTGTGTGATGATTGGCACTTATGATATTCTTGTTATTTCATTAAAAAACAAAGCAGCCAGTAAGCGTACGGAGCTGTGAGGTTATTGGTGCTTGTGTTTTCGAATTTATCATATTAATTCCCAAAGTAACTAGTAAGAGCCCCGAGTTGTATGGTGATTGGCGCTTGTGTTATTGTGTTTATTTAATTGATAAACAAAACGGCCAGTAAGACGCCTGTCATGTGTGGTGATTGGAACGTGTGTTATTTTATTTATTTTATTAATAAGCAAACCGGCCAGTAAGCGCCACGGAGTGTAAGGTGATTCGCGCTTGTGTCTTTGAATGTATTAAATTAATGAACAAAAGAGCTAGTGAGCACCCCGGATTGTACGGCTATTGGTGTTTGTGTTATTCATTTATTTTAATAATAAACTGAGCGACGAATAACTGTCCCGAAAAGTGTAAAAAATTGCATTTTTGTTATTTTATTTATGTTATTATGACTAACGCGGCCAGAAAGCACATCGATTGTGTGATAAGCACATCGGTTGTGTGATAATTGGCGCTTCAGTTGTATTATTCATTTTATTACTTAACAAAGGGGCCAAAAAGCGCGCCAGGTTGTGTGTTATTTGGCGCGAAGGTCTTTAAATTTATTATACTAATTAACAAAGCAAGCCGCAAGCACCTCAGGTTGTGTAGTAATTGGCACGTGCGTTATTTCATTTATTCTATTATTGATGAGAGCGACTGGTAAGCCCCGCAGGTTGTGCTATAATTGGCGCTTTTAGTATTTTATTTATTTTATGTATAAACAAAGCAGCCAGTAAGTGCCAAGGGTTGTCTGGTGATAGTCGATGGTGTAATTTTATTTATTTTACAAATAAACAGAACGGCCAGTAAGCACACCAAGTTGTTAAATTATTAAGGCTTGTGTTATTTATTAATTTTATTAATAAACTAAGCAGCCAGTGAGCGAACCAGATTGTGTAGTGATTGGCGCTTGTGACATTTTATTTTATTTATTAATAAACAAAGTGGCCAGTAAGCGCCTCGGGTTGTATGATAATAGTCGCTTGTTTAATTTAATTTATTGTATTAATAAACAGAACGGTTAGTAAGCGAACCAGGTTGTGCGGTAATTAGCGCTTGTGTCTTTGAATTTATTATATTAATTAAAAAAACAAACAGTAAGGACCCCGGCTTGTGTGATAATTTGCGTTTTTGTTAATTTGTTCATTTCATTAGAGAACAAAGCTGCCAGTCAGCGACCACGGTTTTGTAGTAATTGGTGCTTGTGGTACTAAATTATTTTATTCATAAACTTGCAATAGTCAATGCACCCAGTAAGCGTAGCGGGTTGTTAGGTGATTGGTGCTTGTGTCTTTGAATTTGTTATATTAATTACCAAAGCAACCAGTAAGCACCGCAGGTTTTATGGTGATTAGCGCTCAGGTTATTTTATTTACTTCATTACTGAACAAAGCGTCGAGTAAGCATCCCAGGTTGTATAGTGATTTGAACTTGTGTTATTTTATTTATTTTATGATTAAACTAAGCGATCACTAAGCGTACCAAGTTTTTTTTTTATTGGTGCTTGTGCTATGATATTCATTTTTTCAATAAAGAAGCAGCCAGTTAGCGCCTAAAGTTGTGTAATGATTTTATTCTAGTTATTTCGTTAATCGACAAAGCAGCCAGTAAGCGCAACAGGTTTTGTAGTACTTGGCGCTTGTGACCTTTCATTTAATTTATTAGTAAACAATAGGGCTAGTAAGCACAACAGTTTGTGAGGTATTTGGCGCTTAGGTCTTTAAATTTATTATATTAATTAACAAAGCAACTCGTAAGCACCCCAGGTTGTGTGGTGATCGGCACGTGTGCTATTTGATTTATTTCATTAATGATAAGAGCGGCTAATAAGCGCCTCGGGTTGTATAGTGGTAGTCGCTTGTCTAATTTTATTCATTTAACAAATAAACAAATTGGCCAGTCAGCGCACCAGGTTGTGAGGTAATTGGTGCGAGTGGTATTTGATTTATTTTATTAATGATAAGAACAGCCAGTAAGCCCCTTTGGTTGTGCTATAATTGTCGCTAGCAGTATTTTAGTTATTTTATTAATCAACAGAGCAGCCAGTAAGCGCCTCGGGTTGTGTGGTGATAATCACTTGATTAGTTTTATTTATTATAATAATAAACAAAGGAATCAGTAAGCGTACCAGGTTGTGCGGTAATTGGCACTTGTGTACTTGAAGTTATTATATTATTTAACAAAGCAACCAGTAGGGACCCCGGGTTGCGTTGTAATTTGCGTTTATTTTATTTTATTCCTTTTATTAATAAACAAAGCTGCCGGTTAGCACCCAGGGTTGCTTGGTGATTGTCGCTTGTAAAATTTTTTTTTTTTAATAATTAACAAAGAATATAACAAGCACACCGGAATGTGTGGTAATTGGCGCTTATGATTGTTAGGTGATTAGCACTTGGGTCTTAAAATTTATTATAATAATGAACAAAGCAACCAATAAGCGCTTTCAGTTGTATGGTGATTGGCACTTGTGTCATTTTATTAATTCTATTATTAAACACAGCAGCCGATAAGCACACCGGCTCGTGTAGTGATTGGTGCTTGGGTCTCTCAACGTATCATATAATTATCAAAGCAAGCAGTAAGCACCCCAGATTGTATAATAATTAAAGCTTATGTTGTTACAATTACTGTATTACTAAACAAAGCGGCCAGTAAGGGCCCCAGGTTGTATAGTGATTTGCGCTCGTGTTATTTTATTTATTTCATTTAGAAACATAGTGGCCACTAAGCGTACCGGGTTTTGTTGTAATTAGTGCTTGTGTTATGTTATTTATTTCATTAATAAACAAAGCAGCCAGTAAGCGCCAAAGGTTGTGTGGTAATTGGTGCTTGCGTCTTTGGTCTTATTATAGTAATTACTAAAGCAACCAGTAAGCGCCCTAGGTTGTGTGATGATTGGCAAATGTGTTATTTTATTTATTATATTAATAAACAAAGCAGCAAGTAAGCGCCCCGGGTTGTGAGGTAATTGGTCCTTGGGTCATTTAATTTATTATAATAATTACCAAAGCAACCAGTTAGCGCCCTGAGTTATCTGGTGATTAACGTTTGTGTTATTTTATTTTTTTTATTAATAAACAAAGCTGCAAGTAAGAGCTCCCGGTTGCATGATGCTTGGCACTTGTGTTATTTTATTTATTTTACTTATAAACAAAGCGGGAGGTAAGAGCCCTGGGTTGTATGGTGATTAGCGCTTGTGT
Source organism: Copidosoma floridanum (assembly GCF_036245765.1). Classification (NCBI taxonomy): domain Eukaryota; kingdom Metazoa; phylum Arthropoda; class Insecta; order Hymenoptera; family Encyrtidae; genus Copidosoma; species Copidosoma floridanum. The sequence continues at coordinate 7,484,475 of NW_028321893.1, forward strand.
TAATTTGTTTATTTTATTAATAAACCAAGAGGGCAGTTAGCACACTAGGTTATGTACTGATTGGTGCTTTTATTATCTTAGTTATTTTATAATAAACGAAGAGACCAGTAAGCGCCCTAAATTGTGTGGTGATTTGCTTTTTTGTTATTGTATTTATTTTATCAACAATTAAAGCGGCCAGTAAGCACCCTGGGTTGTGAGGTGATTGGTGCTTGTTTTTGTTTTTCATTTAACCTAGAAACTTAGCAGCTAGTAAGCAGTCCAGGTTGTGTAAAGATTGGCGCTTATGTTATTTTGTTTATTTTAGAAATAAACAAAGCGGCTAGTGAGTGCCTTGTCTTGTGTGGTGATTGGCGCGTGTGTTATTTTATTTATTTTATAAATAAACAAACCAACCGGTAAGCGCCACGGGTTGTAAGGTGATTAGCGATTGTTTCTTTGAATTTATTACATTAATAAACAAAGCGGTCATTTAGCGCACCGGCTTGTCTGGTGATTGGCGCTTGTGTGTGTAAATTCATTAATTTAATGAACAAAGCAACCAGTAAGCGCCCCGAATTGTGTGGCTATTGGTGCCTGTGTTATTTATTAATTTTTTTAATAAACTAAGCGGCAAGCAACCGTTTGGAAAAGTGTGGTAATTTGCGTTTTTGTTATTTCATTTCTTTTATTGATGAACAAAGCTGCCAGTTAGCGCCCCGGGTTGTGTGGTGATTGTTGCTTGTAAAATTTTTTTATTATATTAATAAACAAAGCGGCCGGGCAGCCTCTCGGATTATGTGGTGATTTCTACTTTTATTATTTTATTCATTTTATCAATAAACAAAGCCGCCAGTAAGCGCCCTGGGTTGTGTGGTGATTGGCGTTTATGTTATTTTATTTAATTTACTAATAAGCAAAGCGGCTAGTAAGCGCACCCGAATGTCTGGTGATTGGCACTGGTGTCTTTGAATTTATTTAATTAATGAACAAAGCAACCAGTAAGCGCCCTGGGTTGTGTGGCTATTGGTGCCTGTGTTATTTATTTATTTTTTTAATAAACTAAGCGGCAAGTAACCCCCCGGAAAGTGTGATAATTTGCGTTTTTGTTATTTTGTTCATTTCATTGATGAACAAAGCTACCAGTTAGCGTTTTGGGTTGTGTGGTGATTGTCGCTTGTAAAATTTTTTTTATTTTATTAATAAACAAAGCGGCCAGTAAGCCCCTTCGGGTTGTGTGATGATTGGCACTCTTGTTATTTTATTCAATTTATCAATAAACAAGGTGGCCAGTAAGCGCCCCAGGTGGTGTGGTGATTCGCGCTTCTGTTATTACATTTATTGCATTAATAAACAAAGCGGCCAGTAAGCGCACAGGGTTGTGTGGTGATTGGCGCTTGTGTTATTTCATTTATTTTATTAATTAACCACGTGACCAGGAAGCGGCTTAGGTTTTTTGGTAATTGGCATTTTTGTTATTTTATTTATTATTTTAATTCACAAAGTGACCAGAAACCGCCTCGGGTTATGTGGTCATTGTGCTTTTGTTATTATTTACAGTATAAAATTTTAAAGTGGCCAGTGGGCGTTACGGGATGCTGGGTTTAATAGCATTGTGTTATTGGGTTGATTAGCTTGGGGTTGTTTTATTTAGTATGTTAGAAATTCTGTTGATTTATGTGGGTTTAACCGTTTCGCTCCATATAGCCAATTTGAATTTTGCGCTTCTTTGGATGCCACTTTCGCGAGCACTGCTGCTGTTCGCTTAGTGAGTTGATTGACTGTTTATCTGGCTCTTTGACATAGTAAGTGGAAGGTATGCCAAATTTCCGACCCGTTGTCTAAGTCTGCAGCTTGGACACCAGGTCAGAAGTAAGGCAGATAGACCGGGCTGTTTCCGGATCAGGTTTTTCCTACGAGAGATTCCCCGGGGTTTTTCTTATCTACTTGACAAAACGTCATGGGCGAATGTGGAACAGTACTTAGGGCCCCTCCTTTCTTCCAATCCCATCCCAATTTCCTCTTAATCCTAAGTGTTAAGTGCCCTAAGTAGTGCCTCTACAAGAGAGCCGGACGTAGAGCACTATAATCTAATAAAAAAATACATATATATATATATGCGCGCTCTTCATATTTATATATATATATATATATATATGAAGAGCGCGCGGTGGCTCGGTTGGCTAGGTCGTGGATTGGCACGCGGGAGACCGTGGTTCGATTCCTGGCCAGTGCGACTTTTCGGGCAAGTACCTCTGTGATTCTCACATGTGCTTTTGCACCACGCAATGCTCCTCGAGGAAGGTTTAGGCGACCTCCTAGTAGCAAAAAATTGCCTAATTTTCCCCTACCCCCCTCCCAGTAATAGGAGGCCTCCCATCCCTTACCTTGTCCCTTTCCCAAGTGCCAAGTGCCTATAGTAGTGCCCTTATTAAAGGCGCCGGACGTAGGGCACTATAATATAAAATATATGTATGACTGATTGATAATCCTCAGTAAGTTGGGACACTTTATTAACTCTTACTGTCTGCATATCTACAAATGACATTAGAAATACAACTTCAATATGTAGTAACGTTGCATTGTCCTGAATAGTTTTAGAAAAATGTAGTTGTGAAGTACTGATAAATTTTTTATTAATTAACTTTTTAAGGGCATTCCGTACATCATATAAAATTTCTACCTCACCGACTTGCCTGTAATAAGAAATTATTGTTTATAACTAATTATATAACTATTTAAACCCAAAATAATAAAAAGAGCCCCCAAGCTGGTACATTGAAGAATCAATCAAGCCTTAATTCAATACAATCTGTTGCGAACTAAGAGACAAAAGTTACATTTCGTGATCATAAAAGAGTGGGTCAGTGTACACAATTTGGAATGTAAATTTTCTCTCTTAGTTCACAACAGATTGTATTGAATTAAGGCTTGATTGATTCTTCACAGTACCAGCTTGGGGGCTCTTCTCGTCATTTTGGGTTTAAATAGTTATATAATTAGTTATCAAGAATAATCTCTTATTATTTAAAGTCGGTAGAGTACAAATTTTATATGATATACTGAATGCCCTTAACAGTAACATAAACTCTGCAATTTCACAGTTTCTTTATCAATAATAGTAGCTTTTGTTGTTAATAGATTAACTGTAAAGCTGCAAAAAGTTGAAATGATAGAAAAATATTGATAATACCACATTGATTACAAATGTTTTACAAATGTCCAAATACATGTTTTTATTTAACCTTGATGCTTGATACCACAGAGCAATAATTAATTTTCTACTTAATAACTATATTTTGTTGTTATGGTTTACATATTTAGAGCAAATTTAGAAGCTGATGTAATTTTGGTGTTGATTTTTAAAATCAATGTAATTAACCTCCATGGAACAATAAGTTTACATAAAGATTTCCATAACTTCCATTTTTTTGCCCTTTACACACATAGAGTAACTGCACTCGAACTGGAAGGATTAGAAATCAATCTATTAATGAATTATGTACAATTCTGCACAGTCATCAATTGAAGTAGCAAAAAAATGGTGCATGACTGAAAATAATAAAGTGACTCATATACTCATCATCTCTATCTCTAGTTTAAAAGGTAACGTTAGCAGTATCTCGTACTGCTGGGGGAAATGCAAGCTCTTCCTGGTTATTTGGTTAGGCAGATAGAAAAATGCTAAGTCATTAAATAAATATAAGACATGCAGACGAGCCACCATTTAACAGCTGTTGAGTATTAGGTAGTTTGTGATGAAAAAAAGAATTTGATTATTTTTGAGCTTTTTAACATATATTCACCATATGTAGATGGTACAACATATGTAATGACACAGCTACTAGTAATTTAAATAAATTTTGAAAGCACTACATAATTTCACTAACAATTTGCTTGTTTTTTTTTTTTTTTTTTGGGTGACTCCCAAGTTTCTTCCTGAAGTTGATTAGATACAAGAAATTACTGACACACACATTGACCTATATTTCTAAGACGATGAGCACATAGTTGCAATAAGGTGAACAAAACTCAAAGTAGAATTAAATTCAATGAGCAAAAAAAAATGAAGCAGCACATATCAGTTTTTAAATTGAATTTTCGTAATATTTGTATTTAGTGCTAATTAATAATTAAAATTACTTCAAAACTAAAGAATACCTAATCAAAAACTTTGTACATACCTAAAACATTGTATTGCAAACTAAATACATAAAACAAGGAATACAGGCTGATTTGCATCCATAATCCACGTTAATCTTATACCATACCATTTCTTGTTAACACAATGATCAGAATCTTTTTTGGTATTCTTAGGCTGCACTCGCTGCAGTCACGTAGAGCACAATAGAGCGAGCAGGATAAAATTGTCCCCATAAGGGCTCGGGCCCGAGCCTCGGGCACATGGAACCGCGTAAAGCGTAAAGCGTATTGCGTAGGTACATAGAGATATTGTTCGCTCCGTGCATCAGGTTGGAGGGGATAAAAAAAACGACTGCAGCGCTGTAGGTGAGCAAAGTTGGCGAACCCGTATCCCCATGAATCGTACAGTAAGCGTTGTCTTATATGAGAAAAAATATTATTTCTTAAAGTAATTAGTTGAGAAATCGAAGGCGGAAAAAAATGTTATTTAGCCAAACTGGGTCTCTAATACGGATAAATAATTTTGCTAGGCACTTCAAATCGCCCGAAATTTTAAATAATGGGTTATAAGATATCATCTGTCATATAGTACACAACACACATACTTATCTGTAATGTTGTATACGTGAGAGCAAGAAGTCCAAGCAGTCGACATAGGCTGCCGCTAGCTGTATAATCTGAATCAGTGTTTACGTTTACAAAGTAACGAAATGCGTACGAGACAGTGCTGCGTTGTTAATTGCAACAGGAAAGAAAAGCAGGGGTAGTGCTGTATGAATTCCCAAGTAGACCCCATGAAACAAAACAGAAGGAGCTGTGGATTAGGGCAGTTAGGAGACAAAAGTTCGTACCTAAACTACGGAATTTTTAGAACAAAGTTCTTTATGTCGCGTTACTCAGGGGGCTGGAATTTTAAAACCGACAGATTTTTTCTTTTTGAATCAGAAGTCTCTTCCTCTCAAGTTTCTCCCCTTACCCCGTCCCCCTCACCTACTGTTCTCTACACACTTCCCCTCTCCCCACTATATATGCATATCTGCCAACCATGCCGTGTTACTCTTCTCCACACCTTTACCCACCATTCCCCCTCACACTTTCAAGCAATAAATTTTTTAACAAATTTTAATTTTATTTTCTCGCAATAATTTTTCTTTGACTTTAAATTTTTTTTTTTTACAACTCTAAGAAAAAAAAAAAAAAAAAAAAAATTAAAAAAAAAAAAAAAAAACATTTTCCATTGAAGAAGATTTGAACCCTCGACCTCCTGCACATGAGTCCAGTACCTTACCCACTCTGCTACAAGCGCTGCCGGCTATAGAAACTCGGTTTCTTGTACTTATCGTGCGGTTCGTAACAATAATATTCCATTTTTATATGCATTCACTGATACTAAATTTAATTCATTATAAATTGTGTTTGTGTTAAAAAAAAAAAAAAAAATTTAACTAGCATAAATTTGGTTATGTAGATTAAACATAATAAGGCGCGTTATTACGCATTAAATATTTGTATTTTATGCATTTGATGCATAAAATACCGACCGATTTTTATTAAACCTGAGGTTCTTTTTGGCATTACAGTAATGCTAATAATTACTGTTATAAATAAATTATTTTATAAATAAATTATTTTATAAATAAATTATTAAAATAAACATATACGATAGAGTTGCACAACGTATCAATAGATTTTAAGACTTAGAATTCGACTAACTAATTATGTTACAATGTCACATAATTATATAAATTTAAAAAAAAAAAAAAAAGGGAATGAAAAAAAAAAGATTAAATACAAAAATAAGAAAGAAATTAAATAAAGGAAATACAAAAAAATGAAAAAAAATGCAATCAAATGAAATATGAAAAAAAATAAAACAAGAAATGGAAAAAAAAGAATAAAACAAGAAATAAAGAAAAAAATGAAAATCAAATAAAATAAAAACAACAAACCAGGGGGGATAAATGGGTCATGGGACCCACGGTAAGAACGAAGTTCTTTAAACATGAGATGAGTATAGACACAATTTCTCAGGTAACAAGGGGGTCGCCAGACCCACAGGAAGAACGAAGCTCTGTAAACGTTAGTACTGCATTCATGTTGTTTACTAAAACAAACACTTAAAAAACGAATAAAAAAAAAAAAAAAAAAAAAAAGTAGTTTACTACTCACGATGGTTGAACTTCGTGAGTACTGTATTTATACACGACGTTCTCACGAAGTTCAACCATCGTGAGTACTGAACCATTTTTTTTTATTTTTTTTTTTATTCGTTTTTCAAGTGTTTGTTTTAGTAAACAACATGAATGCAGTACCAACTTTTACAGAGCTTCGTTCTTCCTGTAGGTCTGGCGACCCCCTTGTTACCTGAGAAATTGTGTCTATACTCATCTCATGTTTAAAGAACTTCGTTCTTACCGTGGGTCCCATGACCCATTTATCCCCCCTTGTTTGTTTTTTTTTTTTTTTTTATTTTATTATTTTTTTTTATTTATTTTTTTTTTTCTTTATTTCTCGTTTTATTTTTTTTTTTGTATTTCTTGTTTTTTTTTTCATAGTTTATTTTATCACATTTTTTTTCATTTTTTTCTTTATTTCTTGTTTTGTTTTTTTTTTCCATTTCTTGTTTTATTTTTTTTCATATTTCATTTTATTACATTTTTACATTTTTTTTTATTATTATTATTGATTATAGGTAAAATCATCATGAAAATTTTACAGTCCTGATGGCAGTTTGTGGCAGCCTTCATCAAAGGATGCAATTTGTAGCTCTCACTTTATTGTACAATAATGTACTTACAGATAATTCTACTTTGGATTTAAGCTGACAGATGTTTGTCTCACAACATAGCAATTGATCAGATGACCGACTCCTTTATTTACATATTCCTGTACGTAGGCAACGTGCCCACTCTCTTCTAATTTTTTAGCTTTTTTCAGCGTTTCATTATTAAAAACTATGTTGCAACTTATACTTTTAAAGCCAGTTTGGATAATCATATCCATTTTTTAGGGTGCTGATGTTTACGCGATAGCAGTGTGAACGTCTTATTCAATAGATAATACTTTCTCCTATAAGCAACAGTGTTACGATTTAATCATACGGGGGTACGGTATTGCGCGATTCTGACACCAAGGGCGGCGCTGCGTGTCATGCACGGAGCGAATAGATAGAGTAGGCAAGCCTGTAAGTGGAAGCGTCAACACGTTAAAAAGAGATGAAACATCGAGCTACCTTTTTATCTATCTCTGTCTGTGCTCGCTGCTGATTGGCTACAGATGTTTTACGCATACGTAGGCATTGGCAATCAGTAGAGATCACAGAGAGAGATGGAATGGCAGCTCGATGTTGCATCTCTTTTTATCGTGTTAACGTTTCCGCTTACAGAAGAATCGGTGGCTTGCCTAAATGCCTACTCTATCTATAATGTCTCAATGATCGCGTATCGCGTAAAAGTAAGGAAGGTTAGGTATACGCCACTTTATGGTCACATTTGAAAGGCGTAAAAGCCTCGCGTATCGCATAAGTGTGAAGTAAGTAGAGGGGAGTTGACCAATCTGCTGTTTTGTCAACAAAAAAAGCTTTCGAAGTTCTCCACGCAAGTGAATTCTAACCTGCGAACATGTCAAAAAAAAAGTTTTCAAATATATACTTCTATTTTTCTTTTTACTTGAGAGCCGTTAATACATTTCATACAGCTTCATTACACTTCGCACTTTTTCTTTGCGATATTGGGTCATTACATAGGTCATATACACTTTCCACAATTTGCCCAAAGTTCTTACGATTTATTTTTCATCCATGTCAGAAATTTAATTATTTATACAATTGATACTGTAATTGTGGTTTTTCACATTAGAAAATAATAAATAATTTACAGCAAGAAAATAATCCTTTGAAGCAATTAATTAAAGATACAAAAAATTTTGTGAGCAAGTGGAATCAATACAGTATTTTTGATGAATTAAATAAGTTTAATAAAGATATTCGTAAGAAAAACTGATCTAAATGCTACGGACTAATAAAAATACACAAAAAAGAATTACCCATCCGTATCATTGTCTCGACACTGAATTTACCAATTTATATTATTTCAAAATTTCTTTCTGATTTCTTGATTAAGAATATTTCACTGGCAAAATTACACGTAAAAAATAGTTATGAGTTGAAAAATAAATTAAAAAGATTTCATCAGTTTACCTGGTTACACTCTTATTAGTCTAGATGTTGTCAGTTTATTTACTAATACTAGTGAAACCTTAATCATAAATGCAATAAGTCATTTTTGGAAATTCTTGAATAGTAAAATCAATGTTTCTCTCTCAATGAATTTTGCACAGGTGTATCTTTGATTTTGAGTTCAACTTTTTTCCATTTCAACAAGAAATTTTAGAAACAAGTTTTTGGCTCTCCAATGGGCAGTCCCTGTACTCCAGTACTGTCCCTGTTGTTGCGGTCCAATAAAAACCAATAAAAAATTCATTGATTTTAGAATGGGATTTTTCTATTAGTTTCTTATCGGTATTTGCACCCGTAAATCCAAATAAAATCCGAAATGGTCAAAAATAGATTTTTTATATCATTTATTATAACTAGGACATGATTGAACAAAAATAAATTGACAAATTTATGTCCTACCACCCGGATGGCAACACCAAAACGGGGGGACTAAAGTATTTTTTACAAAATTCTAATAAAAATTAATAACTACCTTTTCTTTCAATTTACATGTAAAATACTCTAATCCCCCCGTTTTGATGTTACCATCCGGATGGTATGACATAAATTTGTGAATTTATTTTTGTTCAATCATGTCCTAGTTAATAAATGATATAGAAAATCTATTTTTGACCATTTCGGATTTTATTTGGATTTACGGGTGCAAATACCGATAAGAAACTAATAGAAAAATCCCATTGTAAAATTTTATTGGTTTTTATTGGACCGCATTAACAGGGGTGTGATCTTCTAATGCGTTTACTTGAAATTTCATGCTTAGAGAAGTTATGTTTTGATGTCCCACTGTATGTGCGGTATGCGGATGATATTCTCATTTGTGTGCCTACTAAATATATTAACTATACTATAAACATTTTTAATAGCTATTGTCTGGAATCACAATTCACTGTTGAGACATGCAACAACAATAGCATTAGTTTCTTAGATTTAAAAATTATTATTCAACAAAACAACACAGTGCTAACTAATTCCCTAATGAAAAGCATTTTGTAGTTACATTTGTAATTACATTTGTAATTACACTTGTCAAGCCATTTGTAATTCCACTTGGAATTACACATGGGGTTTTAGAATGGAAATTTCAAGTAGAATGCCAAGTGTAATTTTAAGTGGAATTATAAATAACGATTGGTGATTAATTTTTTTTTCTTTTTTAAATAGTTTATAATAGAATCGTGCACACCGTACTGACCATTACAGGTGTTATCATCCGTATAGTCACACCAAAACAGGGCGATTAAAGTATTTTTTTACGAATTTAGAGAAAATAGAATTTTCTATTTTTTTTTCAAGTTTTCTCAAAATAAAATAAATCCCCCTGTTTTGGTGTTACTATACTGATGGTCACACCAATTATGACCATTACGCTGCGTACGATTCTATTTAAAACTATTTTAAAAAGAAAAAAATTCAACTTTAATTGTTATTCGTAATTCTACTTGGAAAAACACTTGGCATTCCACTTTTGGAATTTCCATTCTAAGACCCCATGTGTGATTCCAAGTGCAATTCCAAGTAGCTCTACAAATGGCTTGACAAGTGTAATTACAAATGTAATTATAAATGTTATTACAAAATATTTTTCAGTAGGGTTTGTACCATAAAAACCCACACATTCAGGGCGATACTTGAATTTTCTCTCCCACCATCCAATACAACATAAAATAGATATCATTTACACATTAGTAGACTTTTCCATTAAGTTAGCAGACACTCAATTTCATAACGATAATTTAAAATTAATCAATAAATTTTTACTAGCTATCAACTATCCTCAAAAATTTATTAATAAATTTTTCAACAAAAGAACAAACACCTAACAAAACATGAACATGATTAACATTTGCAATAGAAACAATAATAGTTATAAAGTAATCTTATCATTACCGTATATTCCCCACTTGCACGGTCCTATCAAATATTTTTGTAAGAAGCTTCACATTGATCTTGCGTACAGAAACAATAAATTGAATTTGATCTTTTTACTTGGAAAAAAAGTAACAGAGCCACTCGATAATAATAATGTCGTTTACTTACCACATTTCATGTGCGAATTGCAACTGCTGTTATGTTGGTCAAACATCAAGAGCTTTAAAATTCAGAATGGCAGAACATAAAAGAGACATAGAAAAAAAAAAGGAAACATCTGTACCATCACAACGTAGCATTGAATTTACAGCAACTATAATTTTGATAAAATAAAAATTTTAAACACGAAACAAAATTATAAAAAGCGCCTGTTTTCCAAAATGTTAAATATGCAATATTTTAATATTAATATTGATAAACAACAAGATACAGAAAAAATAAAAAATTGTTACAAATCTCTCGTTAAATCAATTAAGAAAGGAGGCTAACTCTATTTATATGATTTGATGGCCCCTTTTGGGATTCCAAAAGGTCACGTGACTCTCGGGATATGTATAGTCACTTGGGGGAAAAACAACACAGGCCTTGTAGATGCAAATATATTTTTATTTTTTTGACACGTTCGTCGATTGTAATACGATAAAAGCCTTTCAATAACATATTTTTGAGGAGATGATAATACCTTAACTATTGTTCCCCAAATCAATTAGTCTTTTGCAGCTTAAAACTTTCCTTTAAGAGAGTGCAAAAACACGAATTTAACCAGTACAAAAGTTTTCCGTTCCCGACTATATAGAGGAAAACTAGCGGGATTTTGGTAAGGTTACATGTGCGTTTTCGCACTTTCAAAGGAAAGTTTTGAGCTGCAAAAGACTAATTGAGTTGGGAAAAAATAGTTAAGGTATTGTCATCCCCTATCAAAAACTTCAATGCTGAATCAATGCTGAATCAACGTTGATTTTAGCGTTGAATCAACGCTGAACCAACGTTGAATCAATGTTGATTCCATGAATGACGAAACACTTAAATCAGTCGTAATTTACATTGTAGATTCAACACTGATTTAACGTTAAATCAGCGTTGATTCAGCGTTGATCAAAACGTTAAAATTAAATTTTAAAAAATTACAAAGTAGTATAATAACATTTGGAGCAGATATATTGACGGTTATGGAGGTACTATCCGAATGGTAACACCAAAACAGGGGGGTTCAGTTATTTAATGTTAAACTGTATTGAATGCACATTATATTTTTCTATCATTAAATTAACGTTTATATCAACGCTGATTCAACGCTGATTCAACGTTGATTCAATGCTGATTAAACGTTGAATCAGTGTTAATTTAACGTTGAATCATTGTTGAATCAACAATGTAAATAACGACTGATTTCAGTGTTCCGTCATTCATGTAATCAACGTTGATTCAACGTTGGTTCAGTATTGATTTATTGCTAAAATCAACGTCGATTCAGCATTGATTCAGCATTGAAGTTTTTGATTGGGGATCTCCTCAAAAATATCCCAATTGAAAATGTCTAATAAAAACTGATAAAATTGTTTTGTCTGTTTATATTCGGTTTTTGCACTAGAAAAACCACATAAAAAACAAAAACGTTTAAAAGTTAATTTTTTTCATATCTATTTTTTTACCAGCACAAGTTTAAACATAAGAAAATTGACAAATTAAGTACTATCATCTGGATGGCAACACCAAAACAGGGGGTTTCAAGTATTTTACGTGCAACTGTAATAAAAAGTATTTTTCTTACTTTTTTAAAGATTCTATGTAAAATACTTGAACCCTCCTGTTTTGGTGTTGCCATCCAGATGGTACGACTGAAATTGTCAATTTACTTATGTTTAATCTCATGCTAGTAAAAAAATAGATATGAGAAAAATTAACTTCCAAAAGTTATTATTTTTTATGTAGTCTTCCTAGTGCATAAACCGAATAGAAACGGACGAAAAAAAATTTTATTAGTTTTTACTAGACATTTTCAATTGGGATGTTATTGAACGGCTTTGATCGTATTGCGATCGTTGATTATGTAAAAAAAATAAAAATATAATTGCACCTTCAAGGCCTGTGTTATTTTTCCCCCAAGTGACTATATATACCGCGAGTCACGTGATCATTTGGAATCCCAATATGTGGTAATAAGAAAACATGATCTGTTTACGTGTGTCTCAGAAGGAACTGCTTGCGATTCTTATTTGATTGTATTATGTGCGTATACTGTGCATGTGTGTATATGCAGGATATAAAAGCAACGAAACTTCTGACTACAGTACGATTTTACATCCACTTCGTACGAGTCAGAAGTTCATTATACACTTTACTTGATTTGCGTTTATTGTATTTATCAAAATTTGTATTGTAAAAAAGTTTTTATTACTCAGAGATTTTTGTACCTGATGAGGGCTGGGACATTATGTAAACGGCCGAAACATCGTTTTGTTTGTTAATAAATACAAAATTTGACAGTTCCACTATTGGACGTTATTTCAAATATTTTTTTTTTTTTTTGCTGTTTTAAGACAGAATCAATTGAAACTTTATGTAAAGGTGGTAAAAGCAATTGAAAATATACGACCCTTTATTTTTTATTTTTGTTTACACTTTGCAGGCTAGGGTGTAGGTGGTAGAAGCGACTGTATTAAGTCTATTGCGCCGCGCAATAGGGCTATCCTGCAGCGCAATAGACTTAACACAGTCGCTTACGGGGACAATTTTATCCTTCTTGCTCTATTGCGCTCTATGTGACTGCAGCTTTAGGGTGCAGTCCCGTACGTGGTACGAAATAAGCTCCGCAATAGACTGTCCGCAATAGAAACAGCCAATCAGAGGGTGTAATCCGCAATCGCCGCCAGCAGTTACATGTGTAAGACGTGACAACGTTGCGTGGTTGGTGGCGCTACTGTCGATTTACTGGTGATGTGATCAGCAATCCCACGAGCAGTAAAGCAGACGACGTCAGTCTACTTGCTCTTTTTCGTGACATTTTTGCTGTAATCACGCGCAATTCTGCCAGCAGTAGAGCTGTTATTTCCGTTTTTGCTGTGATCCCGCGCGATCCCGCCAGCAGTAAAGCTGTTATTTCCATTTTTGTTTTTGGCACTTGAAACTATTTTTTTTTGTCTGCGTGTTTGTTTACGTCTAGCACAATATGCTTTGTTTACAATCAGAAAATGTCATGACTCTATTGCAGACGTTTCTATTTCGGAGAGGCAAAGTTTGGTATGATCCTATGTGCAGGAAAGACCGATGCGTAAGCCCATGTAGGCCCGTGACAGCGATGGGATATAGTTCCAGCCAGATTTAGGAATTTTCTAGGACCCAACCTCTCTGACGAAGAAAATCACTAGATCAAAAAAAAAAATAGTACTGAAGGTGACGCGCGAGATTTAAATAAGGTCCAATAACAAAAGCATCCATCACCCGATGACCCGGGGCGCTTACTGGTCACTCTGTCATATAAATAATTATTAATAACACAAGCGCCTATCACCTAATAACCAGGGGCGCTTACTGGCCACTCTTTTGAATAAAAAATTATTAATAACACAAGCGCCTATCACCTAATAACCAGGGGCGCTTACTGGCCACTTTGTTAAATAAATAATTATTAATAACACAAGCGCCTATCACCTGATGACCCGGGGCGCTTACTGGTTACTTTGTTATATAAATAATTATTAATAACATAAGCGCCTATAACCCAATAACCCGGGGCGCTCACTGGCCACTCTTTAAAACAAATAATTATTAATAACACAAGCGCCTATTACCTAATAACCCGGGGTACTTACTGGCCACTCTGTTAAATAAATAATTATTATTAACACAAGCGCCTATCACCTAATAACCCTGGGTACTGACTAGCTACTATTGAATACTAAATTATCAAGTAATTACAAAAGCGCCAATTAAAAAGATCATTGTCGTACTAGATAGGCAATCAAAATTGTGATATGTTTGATATGTTATCGATCAACTTTTTATTATTTAAGTGTTGCAAATAAGTGTCCTGGATCATCAGGAAGAAGGTGCTTAACATATATTTATGAATAATTATTTATTAACTAGATTTGCAATTAGCGCCCTAGGTAATACGGTGATAGGCTCTTGTGTTATTAATTAATAATTATTTATTTAAAAAAGTTGCCAGTAAGTGCCCCTGGTTATTAGGTGATAGGCGCTTGTGTTATTAATAATTTTTTATTTAACAAAGTGGCCAGTAAGCGCCCCGGGTCATTAGGTGATAGGCGCTTGTGTTATTATTAATTTTTTATTTAACAAACTGGCCAGTAAGCGCCCTTGATCATCAGGTGATAGGCGCTTGTGTTATTTATTATTAATTATTTATTTTAAAAAGTGGCCAGTAAGCGCCCCGGGTTATTGGGTGATAGGCACTTGTGTTATTAATAATTATTTATCTAACAGAGTGGCCAGTAAGCGCCCCTGGTTATCAGGTGATAGGCGCTTGTGTTGTTATTAATTTTTTATTTAACAAACTGGCCAGTAAGCGCCCTTGATCATCAGGTGATAGGCGCTTGTGTTATTTATTAATAATTATTTATTTTAAAAAGTGGCCAGTAAGCGCCCCGGGTTATTGGGTGATAGGCAATTGTGTTATTAATAATTATTTATTTAAAAGAGTAGCCAGTAAGCGCCTCTGGTTATTAGGTGATAGGTGCTTATGTTATTGATAATTATTTATTTAACAAAGTGGCCAGTAAGCGCCCCTTGTTATTAGGTGATAGGCGCTTGTGTTATTTACTAATAATTATTTATTTAAAAGAGTGGCCAGTAAGTGCCCCGGGTTAATAGGTGATAGGCGCTTGTGTTAATAATAATCATTTATTTAACAAAGTGGCCAGTAAGCGCCCCGGGTCATCAGGTGATAGGCGCTTGTGATATTAATAATTTTTTATTTAAAAGAGTGGCCAGTAAGCGCCCCTGGTTATTAGGTGATAGGCGCTTGTGTTATTAATAATTATTTATTTAACAGAGTGGCCAGTATGCGCCCCGGGTCATCAGGTGATTGATGCTTGTGTTATTGGACCTTATTTGAATCTCGCGCGTCACCTTCAGTTCTATTTTTTTTTTATCTAGTGATTTTCTACGTCAGAGAGGTTGGGTCCTAGAGAATTCCCAAATCTGGCCGGAACTATATCCCATCGCTGGCCCGTGAGTGCGAGTGAGAGATTTAAAGTATCTCTTTCTCACTCGCACTCACGGGCGTAAAAAGTTTCGGATCGGTCGTTTTCGCAAATGCAACAATAGCGAACTTTGTCTCTCCGAAATGAAATAACATAACCAGCTGATCAACGGTGATTGTTTGTTTTTGTTGGTACGTTTTGAAGCTCAGTGTGAAATGTCCGACATTTCCTTTAAGAAGCATCTAATTACTGCATGCTTGCATTCATAATACTAAAATGAAAACTTAAGGGAACTACACGAAAAATAGCTTATCAAAATTTAAGGCAAAAAAAACACAACTTACGCTTTTACATAATGCTGCATTGTTATTAGAAACATGGGTCATTGGGTTATTGGTGCTTTTATAATTATTTAAGATTATATCATTTAATACAGTGGCTAGTAAGCTCTTAGGGTCATTAGTTAATAGGCGTTTGTGTTATTATTACCCGTATTTTATTATTTTATGGAGTCTGGAGTGGACAATATGCTCACAGGTAATAGGGTTACAGGCAATGGTGTCAGTATGTAACATTTAAAAATTGAATTTAGTGGCCAATAAACGTTCTGGGTTATTAGGTGATAGGTGCTTGTGTTATAATTTTACATTTCATTATTTTGCACAGTGGCCAGTAAGCGCACGTGTCGTTGGGTGATAGGCACCCTGTCGGCATGTCTTCAGTGATCAGTTGAGATCTCACCTGAGTTCTCAGCTGAATTCTCAGGTGAAATTTCATGTCAAAAACTCAGCCAAAAACTCAGCTGAGAAGTCATCTGCGATCTCACTTGAGATTTTTGGAAAAAGTTTTCCGAGGAGCTTGTAATTTTTTCATTTTAAACAATTTCTAGTTGCTTAAGCTACTTGTTTTAAGAAAATTTTTGGCGGATGTGTAGTTTACGACTCCCTCCGAGAAGTTGGCTCCGAGTGAACCACTATAGCTATAGTACCAACCTTACATTTAGAAAAAATATTTACAATCATACTATGTATGGATGGCGGGTAATTCAAAATTCGAAATTTTGTTCAATGTTTCCGATACATATGCGGTCAGTAATTATACTGTGGGTACTGTATAGGGATGGTTATTTTTTTCAGCGCGAGAGAGCGAGCGAAGCGAGCGAGCGAGCCATTACTGTGGATAATTTTATTTATTATTTACTTTTAAATTTTACACTTATGCGGTCAGTAATTATACTGTGGGTACTGTATAGGGATGGTTATTATTTTCAGCGCGAGAGAGCGAGCGAAGCGAGCGAGCGAGCCATTACTGTGGAAAATTTCAAGTTCTTTTTTTTTTTAATTTTGAATATCCCGCGAAATACTGTCGCGATCATGTGTTCTATTTGCTATTCACCGCTGTTGAGCTTTCAACGATCTACTCCACTCATTCCTGAGTCCTTTTACGCCTAGTGTGCGAGTTTTTTCAATCAGTCCTTTTCAGGACTAATCAAATAATTCAAACGTAATACTACAGGTTCTACAAATTCAAATATCCCGCCACTTACTTTTTAAATTTAGCGCGCTACGCTTAGTTGGCAGCACTGTTACAATCGTGGCTAACTTCTCAGAGGGAGTCGTAAACTACACTTTTACCAAATTTTTTCTTAATTTTATCCTGGTATGCATCAAGACTTTGAAAAATTTTAAGAATGAAAGAAAACGTTATCTATTAATTAGTTTTGTTGTAGTTACGGGTAATTTGTCTAATTTATCGCAACTACTTCTTGATAGATATTTTCTAGAGCTGCTTTATTTGTACAATAAAATGTGTGACGTCATTGGAAATATAATTTGGCGGATGGCACAATATTGCAAACGAGCTTCTTTTTCTTGCGCATTCTCGAATGATATGTGTTAAATAAATGGGTTTAATATGTATTATGTTTAATAAAGATAATCAGCGAAACGCCAATTCCTATTCAATACGTTGGTTAATACAAAATAGTGAATTACATATGTTTTTGCGACTGCCATGATATGGTTGTCATATAGTAGGGCTTTAAAAAATGAACACACAAAACTAAATAAGTCTTTTACTATATAACAACTTAAATTTGTCAAGTCAGGTTAATATTTATACTAACGTGGTAAAAACAAAATTTTTGTACGAGTGACTTGAAAAATTAAAAAAGGTCCAACAACTCTTTTAGTTGCAAAACCAAAAAATGGCGAATATATTCGAAAAGTTGCTTTCAATATAGATCATGAAATACATTTAGAAGTAATACTGTGCAGCAACAAAGTACAGACAAAAAATTTTGATAAGTTGTGTGAAAATGTGCAATTAGTACAACAAATTGAAGAAACAGATGCAATAGTTCTTACAGAAGACATCGACAAGATTTGCGTACTCCGTTAAAGTGTTATATGTAATATTACATTAATGTATTTATGCCCAGTACCAAACATTTTAAATTAATTGGTTAATGTTAAAACTGTGTGGTATTACTTTTATAAACTAAGTGATTTTAACTTACATTACCGCATATTTCTTCAAAAAATACCGTTATAATTAAATAACGTGGTTTTTCAAAAGTATTTTACTGCACAACAAAGTTTAAAAAAAACACCTTATATCTTACGACAAATCCTTATCTTTTATGAGATACAACCACTTTTTTCACTTATTTTGTTATACTAAGGAAATCGTTATAAATTGTTATGATTTATCATATGTAATACACAATATATGAAACAATTACGGTACGAGACATGGGATAATATCATGACCGTTCATTAATATATATTTGAAAACAAAGTAATAAATTTATTCATGAGTTATCTGTAATGTTAAACCATATTTGCAAGCCCCTCTTTTAACATTCCAAAAAAATTTTTTAATTTGATTAGATGTATATTTAAGGTAAAAACCCTATTTCTGAATAAGCATTAATAACAGTCATCAAGTCCTGAACACGGTGTCATAAAAATACAAGTGTGACAACTCAGTCTCACAAGTTCTTCTTATTCTTCCTATTTGATTTTAGACGATTGAAATATTAGTCATACGACAATGCTCTCTTGATCCTTCAATCATACATTGACTAATGAAATCTTGATTAATATTTATTTACTATGGTAATATTTAAAACTAGTCACGTAGTGTTATATTACTGTTGTGGCCACCATATTGGACTAAACGTAGGGCTATTTAGTTATGTGTACTCCATTTTTTAAACCCCATTATTTGACACCCATATTACGAGAGTCGCAAAAACATATGTAATTCGCCATTTTGTATAGATCACCACATTATTTATGGGAATTGGCGTTTCGCTTATTATCATTCTTAAATATAAAACATATTAAACCCATTTATTTAAAACATATTTTCGAGAGTGCATGAAGAAAACGCTCGTTTGCCATATTGCACCAACCGCCATTTTATTTTTCTAATGATGTCACACATCTTATTGTAGGAATAAAACAGCTCTAGATGATATATCTGTAAAGGGGTAGTTGCGATAAATCAGACAACATCCCCGTAACTATAACAAAACTAATTAATAGATGACGTTTTTTTTTCATTCTCGAAAATTTTGAAGTCCCGATGCATGGGGTTGGAAAATTAAAAAAAAATTCTTAAAATATGTATCTTAACCGAGTAGAAATTGTTTAAAATGAAAAAATAACAAGCTCCTAGGAAAACTTTTTTCAAAAATCTCAGGTAAGATCTCAGGTGGTTTCTCAGCTGAGTTTTCAGCTGAGATTTTAGCATGAAAGTTCAACTGAGAAATCAGCTGAAAACTTAGGTAAGATCTCACCTGATCGTTGAAGACAGGGCATAAGTGTTATTATTTGATATTTTATCACTTTATATAGTGGCTAATAAGCGCCTCCAGTCATTAAGTGATAGGCGCTTGTGCTATTTTTTAACATTATATTAATAAAAAGTGTGGCCACTAAGCTTATCGGATCATTAGGTAATAGGTGCTTTCCTTATTAATTAACGTACTATCGTTCCACAAAGTGCCTAGTCCGCATCTTGGGTCTTGAGGTGATAGCTCCTTGTGTAATTATTTAACATTTTATTACTTTATAGAGTGGCCAGTAATAGCACGAGTCATTGGATCGTAGATGCTTGTGTTATTATTCAACATTTCATCATTCTACAGAGTGACAGAAAGCGCCCTGAGTCATTTTAGGTAGTAGGCTATTTAGAACGAAGTTTTTTATGTCGCGTTACTCGGGGGGCTGAAATTTTAAAACCGACAGATTTTTTTTTTTGAAACGAAAGTTGTTTCACCCGAAGTCTCTTCCTCTCAAGTTTCCCCCCTTACCCCGTCCCCCTCACTTACTGTTCTCTATACACTTCCCCTCTCACAACTATATATGTATATCTGCCAACCGTTTCGTGTTCCTCTTCTGCACACCTTTACCCACCATTCCCCCTTACACTCCCAAGCAATTAATTGTTAAACAAATTTTGTTGCGTGTGAACACAGCCGATCCCACATGGATTGCCTGGTTCGAATTCAAAGGAATGAGATATAGATATAGGGGGGGGGGCTTGTACTATATAGAAGGGTTGTTTAAGTTAAATTAAAAAAAAATAATACAAAAAAAAACAATTAGGGATTAAAAATTAAATAGAATTAAAGGGAGAGGAAAGTTAACACAATAAGAACAACTAATTAATGGGAAAAAGCCTATGGCATAAAAAACCCAGATTTATTAAAAAACGAATCAGAACTAATACAATTGAAGAAAAAACAGTTAAACTAATTATACAATTAACAATGGAAACAATAATAACCTAAGTTGTGTTAGTATGGGTATGTGTGAGGATGTGCGGGAGGACCTGGTGGTAACGACTCCCAGTGTGTGTGAATTCAAGGCGAATGAGGGAGGAGTGATCTCCTCTGCGAACCGGCGGGCCCTGCACGGTCGCACGAGTCAGCGCAAGGCTGGTGAAAGCGGGCCGACGCCCGAAAGTCGAAATTAACTACCACCTGCGGCAGCTCAGTAATGATGTTATGTGAATGGCGTATTCGGGTGAGGACCCTGATTCCGGAACGAGAAACGGGATTGAACGGATGAGACGTGGCGTGATGACAGCGGGATGACGATATGCACTGAGTATGGTGTAACGGACGTGTGATTGGTATAATAGACGTATGATTGATGCAGGTTATGGTGTGATTGAGTGCGGATGCGTGGATAGAAGTTAACCTAAAATGATGTTGGAAATATGTAGCCAGAGATACTGAGCGGATGATGATAGAGGTTGTAGGGTGACGTGACGTATGGATAAGCTGTTCGTTGACGTGAGGTGAAATGATTAGCGAGATATGTGTTGAGCAGGGCGCAGATGATGCAGATGGGATAAGCGTAGGCGTGTAGACGGGTGAAAAAGGATAAGTCGAGAGCGACTGTGAAGGTGATTCCGAGTAGAGAAGGGTTGGATAGAAAATAGAAGAGTAGCACGAACGAGAGGAAAAAAGGTTGTGATGACGATGAGGACGAGCAAGGGGTCGATGGATGACGATGAGCAAATGAGAATGGAGGCTGTAGCGGTACCGACTTAGCACGACGCGTGCTTAATGAGATGTGATGAAGAGGCAAGTCATGAGAGAATGAGAAGTCGAGTTAATGAACGAAAGATGAAGATGAAATACAAATTAAATGAATTGTGATAAAAAAAAACTTAGCGTCTCGATGTCGATGTCCTGAGTCCTGGGGCTCGATGACAGCGGCGAAATCTCCTGCTGACGGTGCAGACTGCAAGCGATAAAAAAAACACTAAGCGTGAAGATGCTTCCAATTCGGCAGGCCAAGCAAGAGAGAGAGTGCAAGCGAAAAGCAACCGACAAGTCCTGAAGTCCCGCCCCTCCCGTCACCGTGCCGATGGGACATGAGCCAATCAGCGACGGAGGCGGGCGCGCGGAAGGCTCCAGGGGAAAATGAGGTGCGTGCGATTCTGGAATTCGGAACGAAAAGGAATTCGCTCAATTCCGTCCCTCGACGGAACAGGCTCCCCCCGTTGCGAGAGTATGCGAGCAAAATGATTTGAAGTGTGTTTGTGTCTGTGTAACATGTTAGTGGCGCTACATATTGAGTCCAAATACAATTAAATTTGACTACAGTCTAACAGCGGGCATAACTGAGTAATATTTCTCTTGTAGATTCCTGTCTTGGTTTTCACAGACACCACTCGGACGACGCCATCGCTCCCAGGATAAACCTCCATGACTACTCCCAACGGCCATTGGTTATAATCTCTATTCTTATCGCTGATTACTACGACTGCGCCCACCTTGACTTCTCCCTTGCTCCCAAGCCATTTCTGTCGTTTTTGCAATTCGCTGAGGTACTCTGTGTGCCAACGTTTCCAAAAATCCTGCCGTGCCTTGACGATGAATTTCCATGCTGGAAGACGATTATCTGGAATAGAAGTCATGTCATGATCAGGTAACATAGTTAGTGGTCGGCCAATAAGAAAATGCGCAGGAGTCAGTGCGGCAGGATCGTTTGGATCCGCTGACATACAACTAATCGGGCGGGAATTTAAAATCGACTCTACTTCTACGCATAAAGTATTGAGTTGTTCGAAGGTTAGTAACTGCTGTCCTATAACTCGTTTAAGATGATGTTTAAAGGATTTGACGGCTGCTTCCCAAATACCCCCAAAGTGAGGAGAAAGAGGTGGGTTAAAATGCCAGACAATGTTACGTTGTTGGGTGTATCCGCTAAGTGCATCGCGAAAGGGTTCTGACTGAATCAAGGCGTAAATCTTACTCAACTGATTATTCGCACCTACAAAGTTTGTCCCGTTGTCCGAATATACGTGAGATGGAATTCCCCGGCGGCTTACGAATCTTTTGAACGCACCTAGAAATCCATCGGTAGTCTGATCGCTCGCTATCTCAATGTGGACTGCCTTTGTGTTCATACAGATAAAAACGCAACCATAAGCTTGAAGAATAACACGATTCCTAAACTGTTTTTCCTTGATGTTGATAGGGCCAAAGTAATCTACTCCTACGTGTTCGAAGACCGAAGCTTGTTGCACGCGCGCCTGGGGTAAATCGCTCATTTTTCCCTGAAAGGCTACTGGACGATGTTTTACGCATGTGACGCAATGCCGCACAATTCTCCTAACTTGATTTTTTCCATCTAACAACCAAAATTTCTGACGAATTCTATACAACGTGCTCTGGATTCCTGCATGCAATAACGACTGATGAGTTTGGCGAATAATGAGATCCGTTACGTGGTGATAAGAGGGTAGCAATATTGGATATTTTTGTTCATCAGAAATCTGCGCGTTGCGAAGCCGGCCACCTACACGAAGTAAACCGTTGGGATCGATAAAGGGGTTGAACGCTGCTAATTTCGTATTTTTTGTAGAACCAGTTTTCTCGATTTGCCTAATTTCCCTTTCAAACTGCTCGTATTGGATCGATTTCAATAATCTCCATTCTGCTCTGGATCTCTCGGCTACCCTGAGTGAATCATGGTTTCGATCAGCTGAAAAACGCCAACGCAAACAATACGCAAGTGAATTAAGTAGCGACTGATAGGATGAAAAGCGCCTGTAACTTAATGGGTCCTGTGACAAGGGGTTGGGCCTAGGGACCTTTGAAGGCAGAACTTCATTAGCAGTGAGTGCAAGACAGGTTGGAGTTCTTAATCCTGGAAGTTCGACGTTGGGGTCTCTCGCAGATTTGGGCCATTTTTCCTCTGATTGGTACAGCCATTTCATCCCTGAACTCCATGTATCATTCTGAATGAACTCGGCTGGAACTTGACCCCTAGAAAGAACATCGGCGAAATTGTTTTTGCTGGAGACATGACGCCATTCAACGATACTCGACAACTCTTGGATTTCTGCGACACGATTCCCTTCAAAAACCTTAAGGGCTTGTGGAGGCTTTTTAATCCACTGCAAAACAATCTCTGAATCGGACCAAAACACGACCTTGTGGAACGAAACTTCAAATGATTCCCGAAACTCCCTAAACAATCTCACTAGCGTTAGAGCGCCACACAATTCAAGCCGGGGAATGGTGGTTTGCTTGACTGGAGCTACCCGAGACTTGGCGCACGCTAAGCGAACGAGGACCTGGTTGGTTTTATCGAATGATCTTAAGTATATGCAAGCACCATATCCTCGCTTGCTTGCGTCGCAAAATCCGTGCACCTCAATCGCTAATGCGCCGGGTAAAATAAGATGTCTAGGGAACGATACTTCTTCTAATCGATCTAGTTGCTCTACAAATAAACGCCACCTGGTGTGTAGTTCTTGTGGCACTGATTCATCCCATCCTACCTTTGCCTTCCAACAATCCTGCATGATGACCTTAGCTGCGAACACGACTGGCCCTAAAAGCCCTAGGGGATCGAAAATCTTTGCGATTTCGGATAGAATGACTCGTTTCGTGACTATTTGGGGCGTTTCTATTCGTTTAACTACATATGAAAAACAATCTAATTGGGAGTCCCAAGATATACCTAAGGTTTTAACTATCGGATCCCCCTCTGTTAAGCTATCCATTTTAAAGACCCTCCCCTCTGAATCGTCAAGTGCATGAGCGTGATTTGAAGCCCATTTTCTAATAGGAAACCCCCCGCTAGCTAACAATTGAATTAACTCATCCCGAATCTGTAGAACCTCCTGTAAAGAATTTGCCCCAGTAAGTAGATCATCTACATAAAAATCCCGCTTCAAGATAACACTAGCCTTAGGGAAATTTGCCTTTTCATCCTCTGCTAACTGATGAATCGTCCTAATAGCTAGAAAGGGAGCGGATGATACTCCAAAGGTAACCGTGTTCAGCTCGTAAGTCCTAATTCTACCCTGATGTACCCATAGAATTCGTTGGTAGGGCCGGTCCCGGGGATCTACTAAAATCTGTCTATACATCTTTTCTATGTCTGCAGTAACGACGTAAGTATGAGTGCGAAACCTGAGGAGGTGGTTGAAGAGTTTTGGTTGAATTGTAGGCCCCACCATGAGCATGTCATTCAGCGAAAGATTTTTATCGGTCTTGGAAGATGCATTGAAAACTACTCGGGTCTTCGTTGTGGTACTGGATGGTTTGACAACGGCGTGATGGGGCATACAATATCCCCCGGCACCCTTATCCTCTATCAGTGTCATGTGATTTGAGTCTACATATTCCTGCATAACCTTTGTATATTCTACTTCGAGGTTAGGATTACCCTTAAATCGATGTCTCATAGCTTGCAGTAGCCGGAAGGCTTTGGAACGAGAATCCCCTAATTCTGGATTTGGTGATTTAAAAGGCAGCCTAACGATATACCTACCGCTATCATCACGTCTGGTATTCTGTACATAATGATTCTCGCATGCACTTTCCTCCGTGGTAGAAACTGACTGACTACTAAATTCCTCCAATTCCCAAAATTTCGCGAGCCGTTCGTTCAATTCTACTAAATTACATGTAGCAACGCCCTCTGGATTTGACTTAATGCCTCCTACTATTACCCACCCTAGCTGAGTTTTTTGTAAATACAAATCGCAATTATTTCTTGACAGATGAAGTTGCCCGATGGATAGGAATGAGAGTGTTTCGCCTGAGCCTATGAGGATGTCAACGGAACGTGGAACATGGAACTGTGGGTCAGCTAATCGAATCCCATTAGGTATGTCGATTGCTTCTCGAGGAAAGGGTTCATTAGGAATAGCACTAGTTATATTAGGGACGATAAGACAGTTTAACGTCCTTTGGAACTTGTTGATGCGAGACTGAATGACAATGTCAACGCTCCCCATAGATGTGGACCCGATTCCCCCAAATCCCTTAATCGAGGTTTCGCATGTTTGTGTCTGCAACTGGAGCTTTCGAGCAAACCCTTCTGTTATAAAATGATTTGTAGAGCATGTGTCTAATAGGGCGCGCCCTTCTAAAAACTGCCCTCTGTTGGTCCTAACCAACACAACTGCGCTCATCAATAGCTGGGAAGTAAGAGACCTAGAAACTGCACTGAATACTTCAAAATCTAGTCACGTTGTGGATTGAGGATTCTTGATATCTTGGTCAGACTTCTGAGAGTTTGTACCCTTTGAATCTGAGTGCAAAAGAGTATTGTGATATCGGTCGCAACGCTTGCAGTGGCTAAGTACGCATTTGCCGGGGTGAGACCGCAAACAGTTAAAGCACAGTCGATGAGCTCTGACAAAGTCCCATCGTCTTTGACTGGACAAGTTATTGAATCCCGGACAACGGTATAAGGAATGAGCTTGGCTACATTGGGGACAACTAATTTGCTCAGCAGAAGTAACAAAAACGCGTGTCCTATCTTGGACCTTTCTAGCCTTTCTAGGTTCGACGTTGGGCTTAACGACTGAACCTTCTCTTGCGGCCTCACTTCCTCTGGGAACATCGGTTTCCATGGTGTATAACCTAGACACTACTCCGTCAATAAATTTATAGAACTGATCGAGGGTGGGCAGTTCATCTAGGGTCAAAGAATCCTCCCATTTCTGTCTAATAGAGGGCGGTAAGGCCCTTTCAAGCAAACGTACTACCATACGAGAGGGTTCTTCAACACCTAGAGATTGGAGGGTGTTCAGGTGTTGTTTCACCTCATCAACCATCTTAGAGATGTCTCTAGATGTTGGGGACTCAAGTGGGACGATGTCTAAAATGGCATCAAGGTGTTTCGAGACTAGAATGCGCTTTCTTTCGTAGGACTCCGTCAAAGTCTTCCAAGCCTTGCTGTAATTTCCCGCGCTTATGTCATAAATCGCCACCTTACTTAACGCATCCCCCTGCAACGTGTTACGTAGGTACATGAACTTAACTAAATTATCGATGTCAGTCCGAGAGTCGATCATGCTTAAAAAGGAATTTTTATACGATAGCCACTCTTCGTGCCCCCCACTAAACTTAGGAAGTTCTGCTACTGGGAGTTTCAAAAGTCGCTGCTGTTCGATAAAGGTCGACGAGCCCATTCCTCCTCCCTGTCCTGCCAAAGAAGCGTTATTCCTCCCATCGCGAGCGTTTAACCTTGCAATGTCGCTGGCTACCTGGTAATACCGTGTGCTGAGTTCTGACCAAGCCTGCACTTCAATCACCTTTTCGCTCGCAACACTAAGCTCTTCTATAAGGTCCTCACATACTTGAAATTTCCTAGTTAGATCCCCCAAACGCAAGGTCGCGCTGGTTTTGTCGACGTCTGCGCCCTCTACAAATTTTTCTAAGCCTTCTAACTTATCAGCAAATAATCTTACCTTTACCGATAAACTTTTGGGAAGTGTAGTTGCCATGTTGATGGCGTCGAGCTAAGGATCCCTCTTACTGTATATAAACTTGAAACCCCCTAATCTTTACCCCTATGGCCCCGTTAGATAAATAAATAAAGTAAGCTATCCCTAATTAGGAAAAAGTAAAAGGAAAAAACAAAAGAGAAAAATCAAATCTTATCTGTTTAAAGACGTTGCCACGACTCCTGGCAGCTGGGAGCAGGTTGATGATCCTTGGGAGCGACGGCGCTGGAAGCGACGATGATTGACGTGTACGTGATAAGGCGGTGATACTTCAGACCTCACACGAGGCACCAAATTGTTGCGTGTGAACACAGCCGATCCCACATGGATTGCCTGGTTCGAATTCAAAGGAATGAGATATAGATATAGGGGGGGGGGCTTGTACTATATAGAAGGGTTGTTTAAGTTAAATTAAAAAAAAATAATACAAAAAAAAACAATTAGGGATTAAAAATTAAATAGAATTAAAGGGAGAGGAAAGTTAACACAATAAGAACAACTAATTAATGGGAAAAAGCCTATGGCATAAAAAACCCAGATTTATTAAAAAACGAATCAGAACTAATACAATTGAAGAAAAAACAGTTAAACTAATTATACAATTAACAATGGAAACAATAATAACCTAAGTTGTGTTAGTATGGGTATGTGTGAGGATGTGCGGGAGGACCTGGTGGTAACGACTCCCAGTGTGTGTGAATTCAAGGCGAATGAGGGAGGAGTGATCTCCTCTGCGAACCGGCGGGCCCTGCACGGTCGCACGAGTCAGCGCAAGGCTGGTGAAAGCGGGCCGACGCCCGAAAGTCGAAATTAACTACCACCTGCGGCAGCTCAGTAATGATGTTATGTGAATGGCGTATTCGGGTGAGGACCCTGATTCCGGAACGAGAAACGGGATTGAACGGATGAGACGTGGCGTGATGACAGCGGGATGACGATATGCACTGAGTATGGTGTAACGGACGTGTGATTGGTATAATAGACGTATGATTGATGCAGGTTATGGTGTGATTGAGTGCGGATGCGTGGATAGAAGTTAACCTAAAATGATGTTGGAAATATGTAGCCAGAGATACTGAGCGGATGATGATAGAGGTTGTAGGGTGACGTGACGTATGGATAAGCTGTTCGTTGACGTGAGGTGAAATGATTAGCGAGATATGTGTTGAGCAGGGCGCAGATGATGCAGATGGGATAAGCGTAGGCGTGTAGACGGGTGAAAAAGGATAAGTCGAGAGCGACTGTGAAGGTGATTCCGAGTAGAGAAGGGTTGGATAGAAAATAGAAGAGTAGCACGAACGAGAGGAAAAAAGGTTGTGATGACGATGAGGACGAGCAAGGGGTCGATGGATGACGATGAGCAAATGAGAATGGAGGCTGTAGCGGTACCGACTTAGCACGACGCGTGCTTAATGAGATGTGATGAAGAGGCAAGTCATGAGAGAATGAGAAGTCGAGTTAATGAACGAAAGATGAAGATGAAATACAAATTAAATGAATTGTGATAAAAAAAAACTTAGCGTCTCGATGTCGATGTCCTGAGTCCTGGGGCTCGATGACAGCGGCGAAATCTCCTGCTGACGGTGCAGACTGCAAGCGATAAAAAAAACACTAAGCGTGAAGATGCTTCCAATTCGGCAGGCCAAGCAAGAGAGAGAGTGCAAGCGAAAAGCAACCGACAAGTCCTGAAGTCCCGCCCCTCCCGTCACCGTGCCGATGGGACATGAGCCAATCAGCGACGGAGGCGGGCGCGCGCAAGGCTCCAGGGGAAAATGAGGTGCGTGCGATTCTGGAATTCGGAACGAAAAGGAATTCGCTCAATTCCGTCCCTCGACGGAACAAATTTTAATTTTATTTTCCCACAATAATTTTTATTTTACTTTGAATTTTTTTCTTAAGTTTACTACTCACGATGGTTGAACTTCGTGAGAACGTCGTGCATACATACATCACTCACGAAGTTCAATCATCGTAAGTAGTAAGCTATTTTTTTTTTTTTATTCGTTTTTTAAGTTTTTGTTTTAGTAAACAACATGAATGCAGTACTAAAGTTTATAGAACTTCGTTCTTCCTGTGGGTCTGGCGACCCCCTTGTTACCTGAGAAATTGTGTCTATATTCATCTCATGTTTAGAGAACTTCGTTCTGACCGTGGGTCCCATGACCCATTAATACCCCCTGGTTTGTTGTTTTAATTTCCTTTATAATTTTTTCCTTTTTTTTTTTTTTTTTTTTTTTTTCTTAATTTCTTGTTTTTTTTTTCTTTGTTTCTTGTTTTATTTTTCTCTTATTATTATTTAACATTTTTTACTTTATAGAGTGGCCAGTAAGAGCACGGGTCATTGGGTGACAGGCGCTTGTGTTACTTTTTCACATTTTATCTTCAATAGAGTGCACAGAAATAATTTTGGTACTTAAACAGCCTAGGTGATTGGAATGTTTGTGTTCAACCACCTCTGTAAGGTATAACAGTCCTGAGCTCGACTTTATACAGGTAGAAGATTGCACTATATGCGTTCAATACAGCATTGAACGGCGACGCGTCAATCGTTAGCACCACCTAACTCTGACGGTAGGCTCTTGACAGTTCAGTGGTAGCATTGAACGTTCCAGAAGCCAAAGAGGGGGAGTGCACGGGAAGGGCTCGGCTTTTTTGTATACTTATAGGTATACAATATTTTCTGCTAAGGCTTCAATTAAGTAAATAGCAAAAATGATAAAACACGATTTTTAGTGTCGGAAATGATCAATAAGCCTCAAAATAAAAAATTAAGAATTTAGGAGTCCACGCGGCAGAATGACAAATAAAATAAGCTCTGCTAAAATTCGTACTCCTCGTTGTAATCATATTTATGGTTCTTGAAACCTGTACCTCTGCACTGTATGCAGCATTCACGCTCCTGTGATAGTTGATCATTTTATTCTAGAAGTTAACTTGTTATACTTTTTGAACCTCTATCTCTTCACTGTATATGCAGCGGCTACGCTCTTGTGACAGTCGATTATTGTATTTAGAAGTCAATTTATGCTGATGTTTTGTACATTCTTTCATGGAAACACAAAGAAAAAATACTATTCCTCCTCACATAATGTATAACTATATATACCTGCACACATACGGCAGGACTGATGAGACTTTTTCTAGTTTGAAATCGGGTTAGACGCCACGAACTTTCGGTGCAAATGTAAGAAAAAATTATATTTCTGCATACCCCCGCCGAAACTGCTTCATATCCGACTTGCTCCAAAACAGATGATTAGCTCTTCTGGCGAAAGTATGCGCAGAAAAATAGTATACGCACTACTACGCTCAGAGGTTGAAAAATGTCCTAGATTTCACGTTATCCACCCTTGGATTTGCCTTAGGCGTTTATTCAGGTGATATCAGCGACACTTTTAACCTCACTCACTGGGTGCATAATCAGTATGAGGTATAAGGCGCATACAATTTTGCATTTTTGTCACTAGGAACTATATATAGCTACAGAATCTAGTGAAAAGAATGCAAAAGCTGAATAGGAGGAGGGAGGAAGCCATGGTTCTCTCCAAATGTGACTGGCAAACTTGTGAGAAATTCAAACTGGCTATATAAACTAATTTCAAGCTATTTAACCCAATAACCCAACGGGCCAATAAGTAGCCTTATGAGTTTGAATGAGCAATAACATTTATTAATTAACAACGTAAGCGCCAATCCCCACACAACCCAAGGTGCTTACTGGTCGCTTTGATTACTTATAATTAATCAAATAATAACGCAAGTGCCAATCCCTATACAACCGGAAGTGCTAACTGGCTGCATTAATTATTGATAAAATAAAATGAGTAAGCGACCAGTCAGCGCCCCGGGTAGTGTGGGGATTGGCGCTTGCGTTATTATTTTATTTATTATGAATAAAGTAAGTTATCAGTAAGCGCCCCGGGTTGTGTTTGGGTTGGCGCTTGTGTTATTATTTTATTAAATCAATAGTTAAAGTAATCAGTAAACGCTTCTAGTTGTGTGGGGATTGGCGCTTGCGTTATTATTTGATTAATCATAAATAATCAAAGCGACCAGTAAGTGCCCTGGATTATGAGGGGACAAGTGCATACGTTATTATTTTATTTATTATAAGTTAAGTAAGCGAGTAGTAAGCACCCCGAGTCTTGTGGCGGGATTGGCGCTTGCGTTGTTAATTATAGTACATTACGCACCTAGTGAGCGAGGTTAAGAATGTCGCAGATGTCACATAAATAAACGCCCAAGGCGAAGCTGAGGGCGGTTAATGTGAAATCTAGGTTATTTCTTTACCTCCGAACGTGGTCCTTATACGATTTCACGTCTCCTGGTGCTCGGTAAGTAAAAAATCCCGCCTACATAGCGGGTAGTAATTTTCACTTATAGAGCACCAGTGACGTAAATAAATTTTATTGTTCATTTTAACTCACGAGGTTACTTATTGGCCTATTGGGTTATTGGATTAAATAGCTTGAGATTAGTATGTAAAATTTGAAATCGTTTTACAACACCGTTTTTTTAATATTAAATGTTAGAAAAACTTCAACTAAACACGTTATCTTATGGAGCATTTACATAAAAATGAGATTCATAAGAAAATGGTATGTAGAATTTTTCCAATTTTTTTTGCATGACGCAATACCATAATACTGGTCTTATTTTCAATTTTCAGAGAGATCTTTTCACCAGTTACTTTTGCACTTAAATAAAAGAAAATAGTGTCAGACGCCTATATATAGGTATACAAATGCAGTCAAAATAGTTGCCGGCGCTGCCGCATGCTCGCTCCCCCCTCACTGCAATACTGCACTCTCTACGTTTTCTCTATAACTGTAATGAACGTCCTTAAAATGTTTTGCATAAAATTGTGTCGAGTTATTTAGGGATTTGCGTTTTGCCCCATATAGGCAATTGGAATTCCTCGCAAGTTTGCCAGTCACATTTGGGGAGAGCCACTGGCTTCCTCCCTCCTCCTATTCAGCTTTTGCATTTTTCTCACTAGGATCTGTAGCTGTATATAGGTCTTAGTGTGGGGGCTATCCCCTCTCTCTCGTCGCAAAGCCAAAAATGCAAAACTATATCTAGACCAAGAGCTAAGGCCGGAGGGTGGTCAAAATTTTAACCAGCCGCCACTTCTACAAAATTTGACGAACTCTAAGATTTGTGGAGATCTTAAATATTTCGGTCATATTTAATAGTGGTGAAGATTTATGTGGTAATTGTAGTGGTGCCGTATAATCTTCTTTATGAACTAGCCGCAACTTACACCAATGGATAGAAAATTGAAAGTTGTCACGTGACAGTGTCATTTGCGGCAAGATTAAAATACATCTTTTACCCTAAAATTCGCCTTAAAAAATATGGACTCCCTACACGATCTCATCTCTAACACTCATTTAAGACAACAGATCAAGCGTTATAGATAACATAGAAAAGAATACAATATCCATATTTTTGGAGATCGATTTTTGGGTACAAGATGCATTTTAATTGTAGCGCAAATGGCACTTCTACGCAACAACTTTTTATTTGCTATCCATTGGTGTAAGTTGCGGCTAGTCAATAAAACAGACTATACGGTACCACTATAATTACCACAAAACCGAAGCACCGGAGGTGATTAAATACATTGATTTTTGGATTCATACGGTATAAAACATTTCTAACGTTTCCAACAACCGATTCAGAGTGAGCTATATATATGTACACATTAGGATCCGATGAGTCCTATCACTCGATGACCTGGGGTACTTACTGGTCGCTTTATTAAACGATATATATTATCAATTAATAGCATAACGGTCATCAGGTGATAGGTAATTGCGCTGTTAATTAATATTTTATTTTTTAATAGAGAGGCCAGTAAGCGCCCTGGGTCATCGGGTGACAGGCGCTTGTGCTATAAATTAATAATATGTATTGTTTAATAAAGCGACTAGTAAGCGCCCCGGGTCACTTTGTGATAGGCCCTTGGGTTATTAATTAACCTTTTATTAATTTATACAGTGGCAAGTAAGCACCGTGGGTCATTGGGTGACAGGCGCTTGCGTGATTCATAATTATTTATTTAATATAGTGGCCAGTTAGTTCAATATAGTGGCTAGTTAAACTCCAGGGGCATATAGCTCACACTCTATTTCTATCATCTCTATGTGACAAACCCTGACAGGCCTGACCCCCTAAACAGTTGACAATGTGCAAGAGAGACAGATATCCACGCTTAATGTTGTCTCTTTCTACTTGTGCTTTAGATGAGTGCCGTACTGAAGGGGGCTCCTACGACTACAGACTTGTGAAGTTGGCGCCCGTAAATATTAAATATTAATATTTTGCACCCATTCAGGGCTTAAACGATTCCTCCTTACTTGCGGATTTATCCTCCACTTGAATTTTCATTTGCGGATCAATAGTTTGCGAGATATTTGCAAAATAAAAAGTCGAAAATGGGCGCGGCGATGAAGTATAAAAAACTTTGTTTTAAGTGCTAAATTGGGTTAAAATCCAATTCTACCTGTACGATTCGATTCCTCCTCATTTGCGGATTACGGAGGTATATAAATTAATGTAATTAAATGTCACAAAGTTTGTAAATAATGAATTTAATTATTGAGTGAGAGAATCTAGTAACTTTTGTTTAGTGACTTTTGGTCCAGTGCACCGTTCCTGTTGTTCGGTACATGTCGTTTCCTCCGTACAGCGGGTTCTACAAAATATTTATTAGAATAGAAAACTTTAGTAGGTATTAATCTATTAATTATTAGTTATTAGTTATTCAGCCTTTAGGTAAATACACACACACAAACACATTTTTCGATGACTATGCAATCTAGAGTAAACCCATTTAATAAACATTTTTTTAAATTGAGTACTTTTATTACTGGGGCTGTGTTTGCATAGGCTCCGTTTGTAGTATGTTAAGGTCACGTGATCATTTATGATAAGTGCGAGTGAGACGGTGACATCATGCTGTCTCCCTCGCACTTATGATAAATGATCACGTGACCTTAACAGACTTAATAACAAACAGAGCCTTAGGCGAACACAGCCTGTGTCACTTTTATCCGTTTCCACTGGTCGGTAACTTGATCTTCAATTCGCCTGATTGATCATTTACGCGTGAAATTTGAATGCTTGAGCTGTTTTCTAAAACTTGTCCAAACAAAATTATGACTTGTGAGCTTACTTAGCTGTGGCTTGTATTGTAATGATAGCTGTACTGCTACTTTTTAGTTGTGTTGTTATTTGTTTTTTGAATAACAACAAATATTAAAATTTCGCGCGTAATGAATAAATATTAGTCCACAGTGTTTGCCACAATAGATTCCAGATATTAGATTCTCAAGATGAAAAATCTGTATCTATTGACAAATAATATTTTCTTTGAGTTTCAAGTATGTAATGTATGTGTGTGTGTGTGTATTGACTCAAAAGCTGAATAACTTATAACTAATAATTAATAGATTAATACCTACTAAAGTTTTCTATTCTGATAAATATTTTGTAAAACCCGCAGTACGGAGGAAACGACATGTACCGAACAACAGGAACGGTGCACTGAACCAAAAGTCACTAGACAAAAGTTACTAGATTCTCTCACTCAATAATTAAATTCATTATTTACAAACTTTGTGACATTTAATTACATTAATTTATATACCTCCGTAATCCGCAAATGAGGAGGAATCGAATCGTACAGGTAGAATTGGATTTTAACCCAATTTAGCACTTAAAACAAAGTTTTTTATACTTCAGCGCCGCACCCATTTTCGACTTTTTATTTTGCAAATATCTCGCAAACTATTGATCCGCAAATAAAAATTCAAGTGGAGGATAAATCCGCAAGTAAGGAGGAATTGTTTAAGCCCTGAATAGGTGCAAAATATTAATATTTAATATTTACGGGCGCCAACTTCACAAGTCTTACGACTACTGCTGAGGTCAAAGACAAACAAAAAATAGTTTTGTTTTTCAATAAACAAATGTGTCTGAAAATCATTACGATATTTTTAATAACGTATGAAGTGGGAAAAATGATATTTATGTGTGCAGTTTAACTTTGTACGAAAAACTAATTATTGTTTTGACCAGTCTAGTGCATACGAGGGTACACCACCAGACCAGACCACCTGTGTTGGTGTAGTATAGCGATGTAATATATAGGTACATGGTATATATATGTCGTGAACAAGTACGTCTGCTACCCACGTGACCTCCTGACCTCCCGGACACTATTTATTTATTTCCATCACAAATATCTCGCTAAAATGGTCCTTTATCCACAATTTTTAATACAGCATATTACAGAGGAAGACTTCATCTACAAAACGGATATATTCAGTCTGCTGGGACTTTTAATTTAGGTTTATTATAAACGAAAACAAATTGTTTTTCACGCTGCCCCATAGGAACACGTGCTAATAGTTACAACTTTGAGCTCGGATTTCTCAAAATTTTGACCCATTCGAAATATTATTTAGACCACCATTAAATTCAGTAGACTTTTATTTACAAGAAATAATATATCTCTGTTTGGGAACTTTCGCGAAGGAGCCCCCTTAAAAATGAGCTGTCTAATTCTTCTTATATTTCTGTGAGAATAGAGAGTATACGGTGCAAGGGACTCGACTCATTCACCTGAATGGCGTACTGAGTCAGTACCAGATCTTAAAAGAGATAGTGCTTACTGCAGTGCAATGCTACACATGCTACGGCGCGAGTTTACTTTAATTTTGCCGTAGTGAGCTTGGAGGGAGTGAGAAGACAACGTCCACCATTTGTGCGGCTCATGGGGAAAGGCGTGGGCTTGAAAATGCAGCATTTAGCATATATATACTTCACAATATACATATATATGTATGGATGTATACATATTTACAAGTATTTGACGAAAGTCCCTAGAGCCTCGAATATGGAGGCTGACCAATCAACAGCGATCCCAACAGTGTCTTCACACTCCCTCACGGTCACTATTCTGCTACTATTTATTTATACTTTTGACGTTTGACCTTCCTAAAACCGGCTAAACTATAATATTAACGATAACTACTCAAATTGTTATTGACATTAGTTCTTATAATTCATATTTAAAATACTAATATGTAATTTATAGATAAGCAACTGTTTGGAGCAGAAAAGTATGTCTGCTCCATTTGCTCCTGAGTTTCCGACATTTCTTACCAGTAAACGACATTTCTGACATTCTGACCAGTTTGTTATCGGTATGTGTCGGAAACTGCCCGAACGTGTCGTTTACCCACTACTGACCGTGACCATGGGTGGGTAGGTAGTTTACCCTGGTAAACATACCACGTTTCATACAGGTAATCTACTGGTAGATTAGCTTGTATTTGTTTCCGACCAATTCTGACGTTTATGACATCCAATAGATTTACATTTTTAAAGACTTGAAGATTTCTTTAAAACGTCTTAAAGAACGTGCTTTGGACAAAGTTTACCTTTACGAACAGACCTATACTATCGCATCGTGCATATAAATGGTTTCTATCGTATCGTTTAATTAGCTTTAATTTATTTTATTTTGATAGTTTTGAACTTTGCGGAAGTCAGGTGTCGGCTCTTAACAGCTTCTACAGTTGATGACATTTATGACACAGATTACACTTTCTTACATTTCCTACAACTGCTGACATGTATGTGTCGGTAACCTCAATTTCATGTCATTTACCCACCACTGACCGTGACTGAGAGTGATTGTGGCGACGTGGCGTTGTTTTACAAGTGTATCACGCACATAGTCTATGACTGAAGAACTGAAGCACCGCACAACGGCAGCGACAGTGTATACATTATCAATATGTAAATAATTATTCAACAAAAAATTTTAGTCATTTATTATTACATAAACATAATTATTAAAAGATTTTTATCATAGATTCTTTAATGTTGTTATCATTACAGTAGTAACTTACAAAGTTTTCACGCTTATACTGACACTGCTGTTGTACAGCCCTTCAGTTCTTCAGTCATCGACTATGTACGTGATTAGTAAAACAACGCTTACCAAGCTATAGTATATTACGCACCAAGGGAGGAAAAGTAAAGAATGCTCTAGATCACCCGTGGCAAACGGGTGATCTGAGAATTTTTTATTTCCTCCCGTAGTGCGTATACGACTTTTCACCATCCCTGCGTCAAGAGAAGGGATTTTCGTTCCGCGTAGCGGGACGAAAGTACCTTCTTTCGGCGCAGTATGGTGAAAATATAATATCACTCTTAACCTCTTATCCAGTTATCCTTAGCTATATCAGTGTATCACGCACGCATGCGCACACACACACACACGAAATGATGAAAGTATATGTGAATATGAACATATACAAATACATTAGTACGCAGTATGTTCCGCAATGTTGTAAATACCATTCTGAAATAATTCTTAAGCCTTAGTATTTTGTGGGTATTTCAAGAATCCTCGAAAATAATTATGTAAAATGATCCATTGTGTTTGTAAATCATCGTAAACACAAATGTTTAAAAATATTTTTTACGCTAATTTGCCTTGATACTGTATTAACATTATTAATGCATTGCTTACATACTATGGATATTTGTTTTATGCAAGTTATTATACACCTATATTTGTCATGAAAATTTTAATACTTGAAATGTTTTATGTGTTATTTATATTATTTATAAGTTAATTTATAAACTAATACAAAAATCTGTTGAAAACCCGATGAAAAAATAATTTTAATGAAAGCATGGTCAATAAGTTATAATAAAACTATTAAATAATAAGAAACAGACATTTTCATTATGGTTAAATTTCCATAATGAGTTTTTTTTTTAATATATATGCGTTATTAATGAATGACACTTAAGCTACGGTAGGTACAGTTGAAAATTTTTAATGTGTAATTTTTTTTATTTACACAATGCTAAATGCATACTTAAGTGAATTATATTTTGGTGTCGTAGCTGGTATACTTATAGTATAGTTTTAGATGCATTCTGAAAATATTATACGAATGAAATAAGAACTTTTAATGAATTATTTATTTTGTAAAGTACCCTTAAACAATTATATTACTATTATTTTTATATAATTCTTAAAGAATACTTAACCAGAATTCTTTTTAAACTCTATTGGAATATGCCTGCCGTCTGGGTTTTGTTTGTAAAATAAAAGACTTATTCTTTCACTTTACAATTTTGTATAACATATGAAAGTTTAAGAGAGGTTATAGCCACATGATTTTTCGAAAATTAAATTGTACAACTTACTCCGTTAAAAATTTATAGGTATAATTATACCTATAAATTATAGCTATAATTATAGCTATAACTACCTATAAAACAGCTATAATCATGTATAAAATTCAGCTATAAATATAGCTATAAATTATACAGCTGTAATCTTTTCACAAATTTTGAATAAAAATTAGTTTAAAATCAGATTTTTTCAACAAATATCGATCGGTATATACGGCATCATCGGTGTGATAACAGTAAAACTGAGGGCCTAAAGTATTTTAAAACAACTTTGAAAAAACTTGAAATTGTAAATGTTTTCTTGTTTTTTTTCTACTTATTTAAAAATACTACAGGCCTCCAGTTCTACTGTTATCATACGGATAATACCCTCTGTACTGATCGATATATGTTGAAAAAATCTTATTATAACTAATTTTTATTCATTATTATTTGTGAAAAATTTACAGCTGTAGTTCATAGCTATATTTATAGCTCAATTTTATACATTATTATAGCTGTTTTGTAGGTAGTTATAGCTATAATTATAGTTATAAATTATAGGCATATTAAATAGCTATAAATTTTTGACTGAGTAATGCTTACAATTGTAAGCACGCAGACTTTCAAGGCATTTATTTTTTAATTTAGATTTTTGTATAATACGGTGTATCAAAGAAAGTAGTATGATAAAAATATTAAGCTTAAACTTTTTTTTGAGGTTCCCAGTATGTTTATTGGGATTCTAAACGGTCACGTAACTCTTCCGGTACATACAACCACATGGGGAAAAAATAAGACAGGCCTTATGGGTGCAATTCTATTTTTATTTTTTTCATACGTCCCAGCTAAAAATGCTTTGCAAGAACTGACGTATAATCTTACGCAAGAAATTACGTAAGTTTTCACGTAAGTTATAACGTAAGATCTTACGTCAATTCTTGCGTAAGATTATACGTAAGTTCTTACATAAGAACTGACGTGACTACTCACGTACAGTTATCGACATAAGAATTTACGTAAGTTCTTACGTAAGATCTTACGTAATTTCTTACGTAAGTTCTTATGACAGCTATTTTTTTCCAAGGATATGGTAAAAACAAAAATCTGTTCGTTTTTTTTGTTGGTCTTACTACAACTATAGAAAATAAGAATAGAGTGCGCGAGAGAGCGACTGGAGCGTGATCAGCGTAGAGAAAGATCGCTGCATAAAAAGAATTTATCTTTGTCTCTCTGACTCTGATCACGCTGCCACATACGGTGCCTTTTCGTGCTCTCAAGCTAAGACGCTAGAACGCTGAAAGTCTTGTGACGTAAATAATTTCTTATCTATGTTTGTTTGTACTCTATGACCACCCAGCTGTATCTGAACGTCTGCTAGTTTAATACGAACATATATCTTCCTATATTATATAGTTTTTTTGGGGGGAGGGGGGGCAGGCGACAACCCCCCCCGCGGCCCCTCCTCAATACCCTTCATAAAATAATGGAAAAATTGTTTATTTTCTCTGTGATTTTCAATCAGTTGAATTTTTTAATCCAACCTCAAAATCCTACAAGCGTCCCCATATATAGGTTTTCGATTAACTGTGTGATTGGGATAGGATTAAATCCTCTTAAACTCTAATTTCTAGAGACAATATTCAAAAGAATTAGGTGCAAGAAAAAATTTTTAATATATTACTGTCAATAAACAAATAAATATTATAAATTAAAATTATAATAACAATTGCCTAAGTCAAATTTTATGAAAATATATTAAAGTAGGTATTCCTGATGTTTGTAATTTTTCCAAACTATATATGAGTATTTTGTATACTATAAACATTTATAAGTATCAATCATTATTTTTCAAAAAAATTAAATCATTACAGTGTGAGGGGTTGGCGGGCGGCGCGTGCAGGGGGTCGAAGCCCGACTAGTGTATGTGTATATATATATATATATATATATATATTCCTATATTACATATTTGTAAGGAATTCAGTGGTATCTAGCCACCCCTAT
This sequence comes from Copidosoma floridanum, assembly GCF_036245765.1. Classification (NCBI taxonomy): domain Eukaryota; kingdom Metazoa; phylum Arthropoda; class Insecta; order Hymenoptera; family Encyrtidae; genus Copidosoma; species Copidosoma floridanum. The sequence continues at coordinate 7,524,360 of NW_028321893.1, forward strand.
CCGCCCCTCGCCGCCCTTACAATGAAACAAAAAATTGAAAATGGAGGGTTGGCGCCCGGAGCACGCAGAGGGGGCGTAGCCCCACTAATATATATATATATATATATATATATACACCTATATATGTGTGTGTCGCTTATAGACTTCACGTTACAAAGTGCAATTATTTCAACTTTGTAGCGTGGACGCTGGTAACAGTGGTTATTTATACAGTAAATCGTATGATAAGTCGCAAAACTTTGAGTTGGATGAAAATAACTATAGTTATTACCTTATAAGGTATCGTCATCTTCTCAAACACATATTATTTATAGGCTTTGAATCTTACTACAATCGTTGAACGTGTAAAAAGAATAAAAAATCCAACTGCACTCAAATGGCCTGTCTCATAATTTTCCCCAATTGGCTATATATATCGCGAGAGTCACGTGACTTTTTGAAATCTCAACAACCACCTTAACTACGATTTATGTTTTTACGTATCATAATCGCTATGAACTGTAGGCCGTAGGCCAAGCTGAGACGGCTACGCGGCCTGTATGCCACTAGTAAGATGGTTTTGAAAATTGGAATTTGGTATTATTATAACTAATCGAAAGATTTCCAGAGATGAAAGTGTAATTTGAATTGTAGAATTTGAATATGTTTTTAATATCCGTGCGCAGACAGCATCAAAATATTAAGCATTGACTTCTTAAAATTGAAAGAATACTATTGTAGAAATTTGATGGTAACAATTGTTAGTGGCATTAAAACAAAAGTAAATTTTTCGGCTGTTTTCTCTCGTAAACTGTATGTTCATGATTTTTCGGAACTTTTAAATCCTTTAAATTTTATTCACATTCTTAAAAATTCTTTGTTTAGTATTATAAATTTATGAAATAGCCTTGCAAATAAGAGTTATTAACATAAATATAAATTATTTAATAGACTCGAGTTTAAAAATATAATGATTTTGACGTGCCCGTACAAAAAAGTGTTGACAACATTAATAAATTAAAACGAAAGTTAAAATAAAAACTAAAACAAAATAATGAGTTTCACTAGAAAACAAAAAAAATCAAGAAAAAAAACACAATCTGACGGCAATTAGAATCGAACCTCACTATCTAACTCGTTGTTTCGTCGAAAAGCGACTTTCCGTAAAGGATAGCCCCTTTCTAATTGTCTTTAAATGTCTCGACCCTACGCTGCGATTTGGATATGAGCGGACAAATAACACACTTCTTAAGAACAAGAAATATACCAAAAATAACATTTATTAAATAAGAAACGCAAGGCTTTAGCTACTTTTAGTATATTTGACGCACAAAATTACTTACAGGCGCTGCAATTTTGGTCCCTGCATCATATATTAAGCGTTTATTTATAAAATAATAAAAATAAAATGATTACAGTAACTATTCACCACACACGACAAGAGAGACACGACACGATGTTCCGCGACGCCTAAAAATTCAATATATGAATGCAGCACGAATGCTTATTTTATAAGTACGAATACTTAGGATAGGCGCGAATGCTTGCTCTTTTTTTGAGAGGAGTTCACGACTCAAAGGCTAAATCTGGTCTGAGTCTCCTCTCTGAGAGAGAAGACCGGATGAGCACTATAGTGAAGAAGAAAAAGGAGAGGGGAGACGGCGCGAACTTGTCAGGCAACCGTTGTAAATTTCTCGGAATTGCCTGTGGTTCTCGCTTGTGTTTACAGCTTTCGAGTTTGTTAAGAATTCTGTTGCTTTTTTATTTTTCTTTTTTGTTTATCCCTCCGTTCTCCGAATCGAGTCGCGTTTTTTCTTTAAAGATCTTTTGATGCATGAGTGTTTATGCATTACCTTTTTCGCCTCTTCGTAACTTTTGCAAATTATAATTAACGAAGTTTGTCACTGTCGGTCCGTTATTTTCTTTGAAAATTTTTGTACTGCTCCTGCGTGTGCAAGCTAGACCGTTTTCTAGTTTACGCTGACATAATATTTTGTTAGATATGTGCACCAAGGAAGATCTTGAGCAGCTACGCTCTGAGCTGGCATCCGCTAATGCCAAAATAGTAGACTTGCAAAATAATTTTCAAGGTATGGAGGGAGGCAGCCAACCCCCTTTACAGGTTGCTGCTGCACGAGCACCAAAAATTGCAAATTTTATTAGCTCTAACCCTCAAGCTTGGTTCGCACTTGCAGAAATTTCATTGAGGAATGAATGCTGGCATCACAGTGTCTGCAACCAAAGCCGATTACATAACCTCGCTCACCGATTTCGCGTCAGCCGCCAATCAATTTGTCGAATCCCTGGCTTCCGACAGTTCCCAAATTTCGTCTGTCAAAACTCAAGAGCTGTCGCCGAACGCCTCGATTCTTAACGCAATCGAGCGACTGTCACTCAATGTTCAACAACTTACTTCGGAAATGGGTAAACAATCAGGGTGCAATAATAACCGTCGCCACAGTCGTTCTAATTCTTGCGGTCGCAATTTTAATCAGACGGGTAATAACCCCCCGAATCCTTCGGACCAATCCAAGGCCAGCACTGGTGATAAGCTGTGCTCAATACATGCTAGATACGGCAACAAAGCTTAATACTGCCGGGGTAATTGCTCCTGGAAGTCGCCCACTTTGGAAAACTAATCTCTTCTCCTCGAGTGGAGGCTTCGAAGAAGGTTTCTTCTAAAACCAAATGCTCCTATGTCCGTGACCTTAAAACAGGAAAAAATTTTTTAGTTGACACCGGGGCGGAAATCTCGTTACTGCCTAATACCAATGCTGGGGCTAAGCCATCTAGTTTCAAACTGTTTGCGGCAAATGACTTGGTCATTAACACCTATGGGAAAGTTGAAGTCTATCTTAACCTTCGCCTCAGGCGTCTGTTTCCTTGGAAATTTCGTACGGCAGATGTTCCAAGCCCAATTCTTGGCGCTGACTTCCTGAATTTCTTCGATCTCTTGATAGACGTACGCAGACGCAGGATCATCGATCCGTACTCTAACACGTTCTCTATCGGGTGTTTTAGATTAGCTGATTGCTCCTCGTCGCTGAGCATTGTAAATCCTGCCTCTCGCTATTCAGAAATTCTTGCTGACTTCCCTGAAGTCACAGACGAAAAACCTCCTTAGCCAATAGCAATGAAGGATATTTTCCACTTTACTAAAACATCAGGTCCTCCGATCACTGAACGCACTAGGCGTCTTAATCTCATTATGTTTAAAGCGGCCAGAGAGGAATTTAAAAATTTGGTTAGACATGGCACTTGTAGGTACTCCAAAGTCCTTGGGCCAGCCCTATTCACATGGTAAGGAAGTCAGATGGCACTTGGCGTATTTGTGGCGATTATCGTCGTCTCAATGCCGGCACGGTCCCTGACAAGTTTCCGATATCTTTTCTGCATGATTACTCTATGCTCCTATAAGGTAAAAAAGTTTTCTCCAAACTTGACTTACTCAAAGCCTACTACCAAATTCCAGTAGCACCAGCAGATGTTCTCAAAACTGCTGTGACGACGCTGTTTGGTCTTTTTGAGTACGTATTCATGCCTTTTGGCCTCAGGAATGCATCTTAATCATTTCAGAGATATATCTCCCGCGCCATTGGAGATCTCGAGTTTATTTTTGTTTACTTGGACGACATTTTAATTTTTTCATCTTCTATTGAGGAGCACGAGAAGCATCTTCGTATAGTGCTTGACCGTTTAAAGCAACATTGTCTTCGGTTGAATATTTCCAAATGTGAATTTGGTAAGGCAGAGCTTGTCTTTCTTGGTCATCTAATTGATCAAAATGGCTCTAGACCCAGTCTCGAGAAAGTTCAAGCGGCCTCGGACTTTCCTCAGCCTGTAACTGTGGCTCAATTGCGTAGATTCTTAGGCCTGGTTAATTTTTATCGTCGAAGCCTTCCTCACGCTGCTTCCGTACAAGCTCTACTCTACGCATACTTTCACAATTCCAAGAAAAATGACCAACGAATCATTGATTGGTTTCCGGAGGCCATCCAAGCTTTTCAGAAAACCAAATCCGACTTAGTCGAGGCTTGCCAACTCACTTATCCGTCATCAGAGGCTCTGACCAGATTGGTAACGGACGCCTCAGATTTTGCAATGGGTGCAGTGCTTGAGCAGTTTGTTGACGATGCTTGGAAACCTCAGGCTTTCTTCTCTCACAAATTATCTTCAGCTAAGCGCAATTACAGTGCTTATGATAGAGAACTCACAGCTATTTTTAAATCTCTCAAGTACTTCAAGTACTTTTTGGAGAGCCGAGAGTTCAAGGTTGTCACTGATCACAAGCCTCTTATTTACGCTTTTAAACAAAAAAGCAGATAAGGCTTTACCTCGTCAACTTCGACAGCTCAGTTTCATCTCTCAATTCACTATGAATTTTGAATACTTACCTGGCTTTGACAATGTCGCCGCAGACGCTCTCTCACGCATTGATATGCTTTGTCTACCCACAGAATTAAAATGCCTGAACAGGTACAGCATCAGCAGGACGACACCGAACTCAAGGAATTGCTTGATTCTTCGAATCACTCTCTGAACATCAAAAGCATTGAGTTTGGTCATGATTAGAGTCGTCTTTTTGCGACTTGACTGGTAAAATCATTCGCCCATACATTTCAAAGACTCCCAGGATGCTTGTTTTCAATCTTCTTCACTCCTCGGCGCATCCTGGTCCCAAAGTCACTGACCAGCTTATCAGAAAACGTTATGTCTGGCCTGACATGCACCAAGATGTTAAATCCTGGTGCAAGGGCTGTATTGACTGTCAACAATCGAAGATTTCGCGTCATGTGAAAAACGAGCTGGCTCAATTTACGGCTTCTGATGACAGGTTTCGCCACGTCCATATGGACATTGTAGGCCCCTTGAAAACCTGTGAAGGTTACTCCTATCTTCTTACAATAGTTAAACGTTTTTTCGTTGGCCAGAAGCTATCTCTCTTAAAAACATCGAAGTTTCCACTGTTTTTCAAGCTTTTCAGGACCACCGGGTAGCTCGTTTTGGTGCTCCCAGATACCTGACTACTGACCAGGGCTTTCAATTTGAGTCGAAGATTTTCAACGCTTATCTTTCTTTCATCGGATGTCAGAGAAAGAGAACAGCAGCCTACCATGCGGCTGCTAATGGTCTTATTGAGCGTTGGCACCGAAGCTTCAAAGCTCCCTTGATGTGTCACAACGATGCTAACTGGGTCAAATTACAGTCCACAGTCCTCCTGGACCGTTCGGCTGTTCGGAAAGACACTGGCGCTTCACCAGCTGAATTCCTGTTTGGAACTACTCTCCGCATCCCAGCCGAATTTTTCATCCCGGATAATTTCTTCGCCAATCCTTAAATATTTATTGAGGATTATCGAGAGCACATGCGTTAACTGAGACCAGTTCCTGCGGCTCACCGCCTAAAACCTCGTCCCTTCTTCTTCAAAGATCTGCGTTCTTGTTCGCACGTCTTTCGTCGAACTCCGGCTCACAAATCGCTCGAACGACCTTACACTGATCCACACAAGGTGATTGAGCGCGTTTCCGATCTTGATTTCAAGATCGACGTTAATGGAGTACCTAAAGTCGTTTCATCTGAGTTGCTCGAACCAGCTCATTTTCTGCCGGATGATTTAGCCTCTCCAAGACTCGGTCTGTTAGTTTCTTAAATCCAGCCTCCAGGGCCTATTCCGATTTTAAAAACTTATCAACCTAAGAAGAATACCAATCAAAAAGGCATTAAAAAATTCATTTTTTCTTGTTATTAGTCTAAAGTAGTTTGTAAATCTCTCAGCGATACCTGATTATAATTAAGCTACAAGTTAATTTAGTCCTTGTTAGTCCTTAAATGCTGCGATTGTGATGTTCGTATAAACTTTTAACATTGACTCACACCACTTATTCTGTAGTCACAAAGCCTATGTGCTTTCCGTACCCGACACTGTAACCGGTGAGGCTGATCAATGCTTACGAACTAATTTTATCCCAACTATTCAAGATCTAGGTTCATATTATACGCCAATTTTTTGAAGCGTTTTATTTGCAATATTTTTTGCTATAAATGTGTATTAAACTTACATTCTTTATCGTATTTGTGGCGCTTTTCAACCATCAACGAAGATCAGATTTGCCTGCTTTTTTGACGTGTGCCATAAACATGTTATTTCACTAAGCTGACGTTTTTTGTCAAAATACCTACAAAATTTTCATTAGTATTTAACTACGTTTTTCGGGGGGGAGTGTGTGGGGGCTATCCCCTTTCTCTTTCGTCCCGTTCTAGCGTCTTGCGCTGCGCCATGGCCAGTAAGCGCCCCGAGTCATTGGGTATTAGGCGCTTGTGTTATTTATTAATAATTATTTGACAGAGTGGCCAGTATATTACCCCGGGTCATCGGGTGATAGGTGCTTGTGTTATTGAACCTTACTTAAATTTCGCTCCTCACGTTCAGCACTTTATTCTTGATCTAGTGATTTTTCACGTCGGAGAGGTTGGGTCCTAGAGAATTCCGCAGTCTGGCCGGAACTGTATCCAGGCCACTGTATCTCAACGCTGGTACACTTGTGAAATCTGCGTTTGCGCAGCGCATGTAAGGGACTCCAGTCCACAGTTGACGCTCTACTGATGATGAGCGTTCGTTCATGGTCCTCGGATTTTTTCATTACTTTTGCGACCTAGATGCGTAATGTATTAATTTGCTGCATATAGAATTTGTCGTTGAATACTGCAAATTGATTAATTATCCATGAATGCAGCTTGCGGCTAGTTTAATTAATGGACGTGATGGCACAACGTTAATAACCATAACTCTTGTTCTGAAGTATGACAAATACATACTGCATCTCATTAAATCTAAAGGAGGTTTAAATTTGGTGAGCGTTGCGGCTGGTTTAGTTTTTTAACCATTGTCAAATCGATTTTTTGCTAGCCATTTAAATGTTCATATTATAGTACATAAAGATTTTCCGGGCACGAAATAAATGTTTTTGAGGTGACTTCCATGTAATTAATGACTTTTAGCATCTTTGTAAGCTTTAACAATTATCTGGTTGTTGTGCATAATGTAAAAATACAAGGTGTGCTCAGTTAAAAATTTTTAGCTATTATAATACCTTTGAAATATAGCTATAATAATAGCTATAACTACCTATAAAACAGCTATGATAATATATGAAATTCAGCTATAAATATAGCTATAAATTACAGCTGTACTCTTTTCACAAATTTTGAATAAAAATTAGTTTGAAATCAGATTTTTTCAACATATATCGATCAGTATTGACGGTATCATCCGTGTGATAACAGTAAAACTGAGGGCCTCAAGTATTTTTAAACAATTTTTAAAAAACTTGAAACTGTATATGATTTCTTGTTTTTTTTTCTACTTATTCAAAAATACTTCAGGACCCCAGTTTTACTGTTATACGAATGATACCATCTGTACTAATCGATATATGTTGAAAAAATCCGATTTTAAACTAATTTTCATTCATTATTTGTGAAAAATTTACAGCTGCAGTTTATAGCTATATGTATAGCTAAATTTTATACATTATTATGGCTGTTTTATAGGTAGTTATAGCTATAATTATAGCTATAAATTATAGGCATATTAATAGCTATAAATTTTTGACTGAGTGGCGTTCCGAGATCTCATTTTCACTCGGTTCTGCGCCTTCCATCGCGACGCTATATTAGAGGAAGATGTGATTACTACAGCGCTGAAGTGCCTCTACAATGAAACGAAGAGGCCAAAGTTTAAACTAAAACTTATCTATTGCATCCACCTCAAAGTAATTATATCTACATATACGTATGTCTCGAGATATATGTATGTAGATATAGCCATACATATACGTCGATTGATAAATGTTTATTTACCTATTTCGTCCGTTTTTTCTGTGTAAATAAAAATTAATTGTGCGTTTGGTCACTGAAACAACTAAGTATAAATAAAAAGTATAATACAAGTATAAAAAATAAAAAACCAATATTTTTTCACGAGTTCCTTTGTGTTAATTATGCTTTTAATTATATTTTAAGGGGGCTCCTTCGCGGAAGTCCCCAAACAGAGATATATTATTTCTTGTAAATAAAAGTCTACTGAATTTAATGGTAGTCTGAATTATATTTCAAATGAGTCAAAATTTTGAGAAATCCGAGCTCAAAGCAGTGTGCCGAGATCGTGCTGAGAACTCGCGCACACTTGTGCGCAGCCGGCCTCTGATTGGCCGAGCGACTGAGCGTCGTTTGAACGTCCAAAATTCAAAGACACAGCGCTCAAAGCCCGAACACATGAAACCCAAATGCCTAATCCCCAACACCCAGTGCGCTTACTTAACCGCACTTTTATTTTTTTTATCAATAAAAACAATCTCAAGCGGCTAATCCCCAACGACCCAGTAGGCTTACTTGGCCGCACTTTTATTTTATTTAATAATAAGAACAATCTCAAGCGGTTAATCCCCAACGACCCAGTGCGCTTACTTGGCCGCACTTTTATTTCATTTATTAATAAGAACAATCTCAAGCGGCTAATCCCCAACGACCCAAAGCGCTTACTTGGCCGCACTTTTTTTAATTTATTGTTAAGGAAAATCTCAAGCGGCTAATCCCCAACGACCCAGTGCGCTTACTTGGCCGCACTTTTATTTTATTTATTAATCAGAACAATTTCAAGCGGCTAATCCCCAACGACCCAGTGCGCTTACCTGGCCGCACTTTTATTTTATTTATTAATAAGAACAATCTCAAGCGGCTAATCCCCAACGAACCAAAGCGCTTACTTGGCCGCACTTTTATTTTATTTATTAATCAGAACAATCTCAAGCGTCTAATCCCCAACGACCCAGTGCGCTTACTTGGCCGCACTTTTATTTTATTTATTAATAAAAACAATCTCAAGCAGCTAGTCCCCAACGACCCAGTGCGCTTACTTGGCCGCACTTTTGTTTTATTTATTAATCAAAACAATCTCAAGCGGCTAGTCCCCAACGACCCAGTGCGCTTACTTGGCCGCACTTTTATTTTATTTATTAATCAGAACAATCTCAAGCGGCTAATTCCCAACGACCCAGTGCGCTAACTTGGCCGCACTTTTATTTTATTTATTAATCAGAACAATCTCAAGCAGCTAATCCCCAACGACCCAGTGCGCTAACTTGGCCGCACTATTATTTTATTTATTAATCAGAACAATCTCAAGCGGCTAATCCCCAACGACCCAGTGCGCTTACTTGGCCGCACTTTTATTTTATTTATTAATAAAAACAATCTCAAGCGGCTAATCCCCAACGACCCAGTGCGCTTACTTGGCCGCACTTTTTTTCGTGTATTGGTAAGGAAAATCTCAAGCGGCTAATCCCCAACGACCCAGTGCGCTTACTTGGCCGCACTTTTATTTTATTTATTAATCAGAACAATTTCAAGCGGCTAATCCCCAACGACCCAGTGCGCTTACCTGGCCGCACATTTATTTTATTTATTAATAAGAACAATCTCAAGCGGCTAATCCCCAACGAACCAAAGCGCTTACTTGGCCGCACTTTTATTTTATTTATCAATCAGAACAATCTCTAGCGACTAATCCCCAACGACCCAGTGCGCTTACTTGGCCGCACTTTTATTTTATTCATTAATAAAAACAATCTCAAGCGGCTAGTCCCCAACGACCCAGTGCGCTTACTTGGCCGCACTTTTATTTTATTTATTAATCAGAACAATCTCAAGCGGCTAATCCCCAACGACCCAGTGCGCTAACTTGGCCGCACTTTTATTTTATTTATTAATCAGAACAATCTCAAGCGGCTAATCCCCAACGACCCAGTGCGCTTACTTGGCCGCACTTTTATTTTATTTATTAATCAGAACAATCTCAAGCGGCTAATCCCCAACGACCCAGTGCGCTTACTTGGCCGCACTTTTGTTTTATTTATTAATCAAAACAATCTCAAGCGGCTACTCTACAACGACCACGTGCGCTGACTTGGCCGCACTTTTATTTTATTTATCAATCAGAACAATCTCAAGCGGCTAATCCCCAACGACCCAGTGCGCTTACTTAGCCGCACTTTTATTTTATTTATCAATCAGAACAAACTCAAGCGGCTAATCCCCAACGACCCAGTGCGCTTACTTGGCCGCACTTTTATTTTATTTATTAATCAGAACAATCTCAAGCGGTTAATGCCCAACGACCCAGTGCGCTTACTTGGCCACACTTTTATTTTATTTATTAATCAGAACAATCTCAAGCGGTTAATGCCCAACGACCCAGTGCGCTTACTTGGCCGCACTTTTATTTTATTTATTAATCAGAACAATCTCAAGCGGCTAATCCACAACGACCACGTGCGCTTACTTGGCCGCACTTTTTTTCGTTTATTGGTAAGGAAAATCTCAAGCGGCTAATCCCCAACGACCCAGTGCGCTTACTTGGCCGCACTTTTATTTTATTTATTAATAAAAACAATCTCAAGAGGCTAGTCCCCAACGACCCAGTAGGCTTACTTGGCCGCACTTTTATTTTATTTAATAATAAGAACAATCTCAAGCGGTTAATCCCCAACGACCCAGTGCGCTTACTTGGCCGCACTTTTATTTCATTTATTAATAAGAACAATCTCAAGCGGCTAATCCCCAACGACCCAAAGCGCTTACTTGGCCGCACTTTTTTTAATTTATTGTTAAGGAAAATCTCAAGCGGCTAATCCCCAACGACCCAGTGCGCTTACTTGGCCGCACTTTTATTTTATTTATTAATCAGAACAATTTCAAGCGGCTAATCCCCAACGACCCAGTGCGCTTACCTGGCCGCACTTTTATTTTATTTATTAATAAGAACAATCTCAAGCGGCTAATCCCCAACGAACCAAAGCGCTTACTTGGCCGCACTTTTATTTTATTTATTAATCAGAACAATCTCAAGCGTCTAATCCCCAACGACCCAGTGCGCTTACTTGGCCGCACTTTTATTTTATTTATTAATAAAAACAATCTCAAGCAGCTAGTCCCCAACGACCCAGTGCGCTTACTTGGCCGCACTTTTGTTTTATTTATTAATCAAAACAATCTCAAGCGGCTAGTCCCCAACGACCCAGTGCGCTTACTTGGCCGCACTTTTATTTTATTTATTAATCAGAACAATCTCAAGCGGCTAATTCCCAACGACCCAGTGCGCTAACTTGGCCGCACTTTTATTTTATTTATTAATCAGAACAATCTCAAGCAGCTAATCCCCAACGACCCAGTGCGCTAACTTGGCCGCACTATTATTTTATTTATTAATCAGAACAATCTCAAGCGGCTAATCCCCAACGACCCAGTGCGCTTACTTGGCCGCACTTTTATTTTATTTATTAATAAAAACAATCTCAAGCGGCTAATCCCCAACGACCCAGTGCGCTTACTTGGCCGCACTTTTTTTCGTGTATTGGTAAGGAAAATCTCAAGCGGCTAATCCCCAACGACCCAGTGCGCTTACTTGGCTGCACTTTTATTTTATTTATTAATCAGAACAATTTCAAGCGGCTAATCCCCAACGACCCAGTGCGCTTACCTGGCCGCACATTTATTTTATTTATTAATAAGAACAATCTCAAGCGGCTAATCCCCAACGAACCAAAGCGCTTACTTGGCCGCACTTTTATTTTATTTATCAATCAGAACAATCTCTAGCGACTAATCCCCAACGACCCAGTGCGCTTACTTGGCCGCACTTTTATTTTATTCATTAATAAAAACAATCTCAAGCGGCTAGTCCCCAACGACCCAGTGCGCTTACTTGGCCGCACTTTTATTTTATTTATTAATCAGAACAATCTCAAGCGGCTAATCCCCAACGACCCAGTGCGCTAACTTGGCCGCACTTTTATTTTATTTATTAATCAGAACAATCTCAAGCGGCTAATCCCCAACGACCCAGTGCGCTTACTTGGCCGCACTTTTATTTTATTTATTAATCAGAACAATCTCAAGCGGCTAATCCCCAACGACCCAGTGCGCTTACTTGGCCGCACTTTTGTTTTATTTATTAATCAGAACAATCTCAAGCGGCTACTCTACAACGACCACGTGCGCTTACTTGGCCGCACTTTTATTTTATTTATCAATCAGAACAATCTCAAGCGGCTAATACCCAACGACCCAGTGCGCTTACTTAGCCGCACTTTTATTTTATTTATCAATCAGAACAAACTCAAGCGGCTAATCCCCAACGACCCAGTGCGCTTACTTGGCCGCACTTTTATTTTATTTATTAATCAGAACAATCTCAAGCGGTTAATGCCCAACGACCCAGTGCGCTTACTTGGCCACACTTTTATTTTATTTATTAATCAGAACAATCTCAAGCGGTTAATGCCCAACGACACAGTGCGCTTACTTGGCCGCACTTTTATTTTATTTATTAATCAGAACAATCTCAAGCGGCTAATCCACAACGACCACGTGCGCTTACTTGGCCGCACTTTTTTTCGTTTATTGGTAAGGAAAATCTCAAGCGGCTAATCCCCAACGACCCAGTGCGCTTACTTGGCCGCACTTTTATTTTATTTATTAATAAAAACAATCTCAAGAGGCTAGTCCCCAACGACCCAAAGCGCTTACTTGAACGCTCTTTTATTTTATTTATAAATCAGAACAATTTCAAGCGGCTAATCCCCAACGACCCAGTGCGCTTACTTGGCCGCTCTTTTGTTTTATTTATTAATCAGAACAATCTCAAGCCGTTAATCCCCAACGACCCAGTGCGCTTACTTGGCCGCTTTTTTATTTTATTAATTAATCAGAACAATCTCAAGCGGCTAATCCCCAACGACCCAGGGCGCTTACCTGGCCGCACTTTTATTTTATTTATTAATCAGAACAATCTCAAGCGGTTAATCCCCAACGACCCAGTGCGCTTACTTGACCGCACTTTTATTTTATTTATTAATCAGAACAATTTATAGTGGCTAATCCCCAACGACCCAGTGCGCTTACTTGGCCACACTTTTATTTTATTTATTAATCAGAACAATTTATAGTGGCTAATCCCCAACGACCCAGTGCGCTAACTTGGCCGCACTTTTATTTTATTTATTAATCAGAACAATCTCAAGCGGCTAATCCCCAACGACCCAGGGCGCTTACTTGGCCGCACTTTTATTTTATTTATTAATCAGAACAATCTCAAGCGGCTAATCCCCAACGACCCAGTGCGCTAACTTGGCCGCACTTTTATTTTATTTATTAATCAGAACAATCTCAAGCGGCTAATCCCCAACGACCCAGTGCGCTAACTTGGCCGCACTTTTATTTTATTTAATAATCAGAACAATCTCAAGCGGCTAATCCCCAACGACCCAGGGCGCTTACTTGGCCGCACTTTTATTTTATTTATTAATAGAAACAATCTCAAGCAGCTAGTCCCCAACGACCCAGTGCGCTTACTTGGCCGCACTTTTATTTTATTTATTAATAAAAACAATCTCAAGTGGCTAGTCCCCAACGACCCAGTGCTTTTACTTGGCCACACTTTTATTTTATTTATTAATCATGACAATCTCTAGTGGCTAATCCCCAACGACCTAGTGCGCTTACTTGGCCGCTTTTTTATTTTATTTATTAATAAAAACAATATCAAGCGGCTAATCCCCAACGACCCAGTGCGCTTACTTGGCCACACTTTTATTTTATTTATTAATCAGAACAATCTCTAGTGGCTAATCCCCAACAAACCAGTGCGCTTACTTGGCCGCACTTTTATTTTATTTATTAATCAGACCAATTTATAGTGGCTAATCCCCAACGACCCAGTGCGCTTACTTGGCCGCACTTTTGTTTTATTTATTAATCAGAACAATCTCAAGCGGCTAATCCCCAACGACCCAGTGCGCTTACTTGGCCACACTTTTATTTTATTTATTAATCAGAACAATCTCTAGTGGCTAATCCCCAACGACCCAGTGCGCTTACTTGGCCGCACTTTTATTTTATTTATTAATCAGAACAATCTCAAGCGGCTAATCCCCAACGACCCAGTGCGCTTACGTGGCCCTACTTTTATTTTATTTATTAATAAAAACAATCTCAAGCGGCTAGTCCCCAACGACCCAGTGCGCTTACTTGGCCACACTTTTATTTTATTTATTAATCAGAACAATCTCTAGTGGCTAATCCCCAACGACCTAGTGCGCTTACTTGGCCGCACTTTTATTTTATTTATTAATCAGAACAATCTCAAGCGGCTAATCCCCAACGACCCAGTGCGCTTACTTGGCCACACTTTTATTTTATTTATTAATCAGAACAATCTCTAGTGGCTAATCCCCAACGACCCAGTGCGCTTACTTGGCCGCACTTTTATTTTATTTATTAATCAGACCAATTTATAGTGGCTAATCCCCAACGACCCAGTGCGCTTACTTGGCCGCACTTTTGTTTTATTTATTAATCAGAACAATCTCAAGCGGCTAATCCCCAACGACCCAGTGCGCTTACTTGGCCACACTTTTATTTTATTCATAAATCAGAACAATCTTTAGTGGCTAATCCCCAACGACCAAGTGCGCTTACTTGGCCGCACTTTTATTTTATTTATTAATAAAAACAATCTCAAGCGGCTAGTCCCCAACGACCCAGTGCGCTTACTTGGCCACACTTTTATTTTATTTATTAATCAGAACAATCTCAAGCGGTTAATGCCCAACGACCCAGTGCGCTTACTTGGCCGCACTTTTATTTTATTTATTAATCAGAACAATCTCAAGCGGCTAATCCACAACGACCACGTGCGCTTACTTGGCCGCACTTTTTTTCGTTTATTGGTAAGGAAAATCTCAAGCGGCTAATCCCCAACGACTCAGTGCGCTTACTTGGCCGCACTTTTATTTTATTTATTAATCAGAACAATCTCTAGTGGCTAATCCCCAACTACCTAGTGCGCTTACTTGGCCGCACTTTTATTTTATTTATTAATCAGAACAATCTCAAGCGGCTTATCCCCAACGACCCAGTGCACTTACTTGGCCACACTTTTATTTTATTTATTAATCAGAACAATTTATAGTGGCTAATCCCCAACGACCCAGTGCGCTTACTTGGCCGCACTTTTATTTTATTTATTAATCAGACCAATTTATAGTGGCTAATCCCCAACGACCCAGTGCGCTTACTTGGCCGCACTTTTGTTTTATTTATTAATCAGAACAATCTCAAGCGGCTAATCCCCAACGACCCAGTGCGCTTACTTGGCCACACTTTTATTTTATTTATTAATCAGAACATTCTCTAGTGGCTAATCCCCAACGACCCAGTGCGCTTACTTGGACGCACTTTTATTTTATTTATAAAACAGAACAATCTCAAGCGGCTAATCACCAACGACCCAGTGCGCTTACTTGGCCACACTTTTATTTTATTTATTAATCAGAACAATCTCTAGTGGCTAATCCCCAACGACCTAGTGCGCTTACTTGGCCGCACTTTTATTTTATTTATTAATCAGAACAATCTCAAGCGGCTAATCCCCAACGACCCAGTGCGCTTACTTGGCCACACTTTTATTTTATTTATTAATCAGAACAATCTCTAGTGGCTAATCCCCAACGACCCAGTGCGCTTACTTGGCCGCACTTTTATTTTATTTATTAATCAGACCAATTTATAGTGGCTAATCCCCAACGACCCAGTGCGCTTACTTGGCCGCACTTTTGTTTTATTTATTAATCAGAACAATCTCAAGCGGCTAATCCCCAACGACCCAGTGCGCTTACTTGGCCACACTTTTATTTTATTCATAAATCAGAACAATCTTTAGTGGCTAGTCCCCAACGACCCAGTGCGCTTACTTGGCCACACTTTTATTTTATTTATTAATCAGAACAATCTCAAGCGGTTAATGCCCAACGACCCAGTGCGCTTACTTGGCCGCACTTTTATTTTATTTATTAATCAGAACAATCTCAAGCGGCTAATCCACAACGACCACGTGCGCTTACTTGGCCGCACTTTTTTTCGTTTATTGGTAAGGAAAATCTCAAGCGGCTAATCCCAAACGACTCAGTGCGCTTACTTGGCCGCACTTTTATTTTATTTATTAATCAGAACAATCTCTAGTGGCTAATCCCCAACTACCTAGTGCGCTTACTTGGCCGCACTTTTATTTTATTTATTAATCAGAACAATCTCAAGCGGCTTATCCCCAACGACCCAGTGCACTTACTTGGCCACACTTTTATTTTATTTATTAATCAGAACAATTTATAGTGGCTAATCCCCAACGACCCAGTGCGCTTACTTGGCCGCACTTTTATTTTATTTATTAATCAGACCAATTTATAGTGGCTAATCCCCAACGACCCAGTGCGCTTACTTGGCCGCACTTTTGTTTTATTTATTAATCAGAACAATCTCAAGCGGCTAATCCCCAACGACCCAGTGCGCTTACTTGGCCACACTTTTATTTTATTTATTAATCAGAACATTCCCTAGTGGCTAATCACCAACGACCCAGTGCGCTTACTTGGCCACACTTTTATTTTATTTATTAATCAGAACAATCTCAAGCGGTTAATGCCCAACGACCCAGTGCGCTTACTTGGCCGCACTTTTATTTTATTTATTAATCAGAACAATCTCAAGCGGCTAATCCACAACGACCACGTGCGCTTACTTGGCCGCACTTTTTTTCGTTTATTGGTAAGGAAAATCTCAAGCGGCTAATCCCCAACGACCCAGTGCGCTTACTTGGCCGCACTTTTGTTTTATTTATTAATCAGAACAATCTCAAGCGGCTAATCCCCAACGACCCAGTGCGCTTACTTGGCCGCACTTTTATTTTATTTATTAATTAGAACAATCTCAAGCGGCTTATCCCCAACGACCCAGTGCACTTACTTGGCCACACTTTTATTTTATTTATTAATCAGAACAATTTATAGTGGCTAATCCCCAACGACCCAGTGCGCTTACTTGGCCGCACTTTTGTTTTATTTATTAATCAGAACAATCTAAAGCGGATAATCCCCAACGACCCAGTGCGCTTACTTGGCCACACTTTTATTTTATTTATTAATCAGAACAATCTCTAGTGGCTAATCCCCAACGACCCAGTGCGCTTACTTGGCCGCACTTTTATTTTATTTATTAATCAGACCAATTTATAGTGGCTAATCCCCAACGACCCAGTGCGCTTACTTGGCCGCACTTTTGTTTTATTTATTAATCAGAACAATCTCAAGCGGCTAATCCCCAACGACCCAGTGCGCTTACTTGGCCACACTTTTATTTTATTCATAAATCAGAACAATCTTTAGTGGCTAATCCCCAACGACCAAGTGCGCTTACTTGGCCGCACTTTTATTTTATTTATTAATAAAAACAATCTCAAGCGGCTAGTCCCCAACGACCCAGTGCGCTTACTTGGCCAAACTTTTATTTTATTTATTAATCAGAACAACCTCTAGTGGCTAATCCCCAACGACCTAGTGCGCTTACTTGGCCGCACTTTTATTTTATTTATTAATCAGAAAAATCTCAAGCGGCTAATCCCCAACGACCCAGTGCGCTTACTTGGCCGCACTTTTTTTCGTTTATTGGTAAGGAAAATCTCAAGCGGCTAATCCCCAACGACCCAGTGCGCTTACTTGGCCGCACTTTTTTTCGTTTATTGGTAAGGAAAATCTCAAGCGGCTAATCCCCAACGACCCAGTGCGCTTACTTGGCCGCACTTTTTTTCGTTTATTGGTAAGGAAAATCTCAAGCGGCTAATCCCCAACGACCCAGTGCGCTTACTTGGCCGCACTTTTATTTTATTTATTAATCAGAACAATCTCAAGCGGCTAATCCCCAACGACCCAGTGCGCTTACTTGGCCGCACTTTTATTTTATTTATAAAACAGAACAATCTCAAGCGGCTAATCACCAACGACCCAGTGCGCTTACTTGGCCACACTTTTATTTTATTTATTAATCAGAACAATCTCAAGCGGTTAATGCCCAACGACCCAGTGCGCTTACTTGGCCGCACTTTTATTTTATTTATTAATCAGAACAATCTCAAGCGGCTAATCCCCAACGACCCAGTGCGCTTACTTGGCCAAACTTTTATTTTATTTATTAATCAGAACAACCTCTAGTGGCTAATCCCCAACGACCTAGTGCGCTTACTTGGCCGCACTTTTATTTTATTTATTAATCAGAAAAATCTCAAGCGGCTAATCCCCAACGACCCAGTGCGCTTACTTGGCCGCACTTTTTTTCGTTTATTGGTAAGGAAAATCTCAAGCGGCTAATCCCCAGCGACCCAGTGCGCTTACTTGGCCGCTTTTTTATTTTATTTATTAATAAAAACAATCTCAAGCGGCTAATCCCCAACGACCCAGTGCGCTTACTTGGCCGCACTTTTTTTCGTTTATTGGTAAGGAAAATCTCAAGCGGCTAATCCCCAACGACCCAGTGCGCTTACTTGGCCGCACTTTTTTTCGTTTATTGGTAAGGAAAATCTCAAGCGGCTAATCCCCAACGACCCAGTGCGCTTACTTGGCCGCACTTTTTTTCGTTTATTGGTAAGGAAAATCTCAAGCGGCTAATCCCCAACGACCCAGTGCGCTTACTTGGCCGCACTTTTATTTTATTTATTAATCAGAACAATCTCAAGCGGCTAATCCCCAACGACCCAGTGCGCTTACTTGGCCGCACTTTTATTTTATTTATAAAACAGAACAATCTTAAGCGGCTAATCACCAACGACCCAGTGCGCTTACTTGGCCACACTTTTATTTTATTTATTAATCAGAACAATCTCAAGCGGTTAATGCCCAACGACCCAGTGCGCTTACTTGGCCGCACTTTTATTTTATTTATTAATCAGAACAATCTCAAGCGGCTAATCCCCAACGACCCAGTGCGCTTACTTGGCCGCACTTTTATTTTATTTATTAATCAGAACAATCTCTAGTGGCTAATCCCCAACTACCTAGTGCGCTTACTTGGCCGCACTTTTATTTTATTTATTAATCAGAACAATCTCAAGCGGCTAATCCCCAACGACCCAGTGCGCTTACTTGGCCACACTTTTATTTTATTTATTAATCAGAACATTCTCTAGTGGCTAATCCCCAACGACCCAGTGCGCTTACTTGGCCGCACTTTTATTTTATTTATAAAACAGAACAATCTCAAGCGGCTAATCACTAACGACCCAGTGCGCTTACTTGGCCACACTTTTATTTTATTTATTAATCAGAACAATCTTTAGTGGCTAATCCCCAACGACCAAGTGCGCTTACTTGGCCGCACTTTTATTTTATTTATTAATAAAAACAATCTCAAGCGGCTAGTCCCCAACGACCCAGTGCGCTTACTTGGCCAAACTTTTATTTTATTTATTAATCAGAACAACCTCTAGTGGCTAATCCCCAACGACCTAGTGCGCTTACTTGGCCGCACTTTTATTTTATTTATTAATCAGAACAATCTCAAGCGGCTAATCCCCAACGACCCAGTGCGCTTACTTGGCCGCACTTTTTTTCGTTTATTGGTAAGGAAAATCTCAAGCGGCTAATCCCCAACGACCCAGTGCGCTTACTTGGCCGCTTTTTTATTTTATTTATTAATAAAAACAATCTCAAGCGGCTAATCCCCAACGACCCAGTGCGCTTACTTGGCCGCACTTTTTTTCGTTTATTGGTAAGGAAAATCTTAAGCGGCTAATCCCCAACGACCCAGTGCGCTTACTTGGCCGCACTTTTTTTCGTTTATTGGTAAGGAAAATCTCAAGCGGCTAATCCCCAACGACCCAGTGCGCTTACTTGGCCGCACTTTTTTTCGTTTATTGGTAAGAAAAATCTCAAGCGGCTAATCACCAACGACCCAGTGCGCTTACTTGGCCGCACTTTTATTTTATTTATTAATCAGAACAATCTCAAGCGGCTAATCCCCAACGACCCAGGGCGCTTACTTGGCCGCACTTTTATTTTATTTATTAATCAGAACAATTTCAAGCGGCTAATCCCCAACGACCCAGTGCGCTTACTTGGCCGCACTTTTTTTTGTTTATTGGTAAGAAAAATCTCAAGCGGCTAATCCCCAACGACCCAGTGCGCTTACTTGGCTGCACTTTTATTTTATTTATTAATCAGAACAATCTCTAGTGGCTAATCCCCAACGACCCAGTGCGCTTAATTGGCCACACTTTTATTTTATTTATTAATCAGAACAATTTATAGTGGCTAATCCCCAACGACCCAGTGCGCTTACTTGGCCGCACTTTTGTTTTATTTATTAATCAGAACAATCTCAAGCGGCTAATCCCCAACGACCCAGTGCGCTTACTTGGCCACACTTTTATTTTATTTATTAATCAGAACATTCTCTAGTGGCTAATCCCCAACGACCCAGTGCGCTTACTTGGCCGCACTTTTATTTTATTTATAAAACAGTACAATCTCAAGCGGCTAATCACCAACGACCCAGTGCGCTTACTTGGCCACACTTTTATTTTATTTATTAATCAGAACAATCTCAAGCGGTTAATGCCCAACGACCCAGTGCGCTTACTTGGCCGCACTTTTATTTTATTTATTAATCAGAACAATCTCAAGCGGCTAATCCACAACGACCACGTGCGCTTACTTGGCCGCACTTTTTTTCGTTTATTGGTAAGGAAAATCTCAAGCGGCTAATCCCCAACGACCCAGTGCGCTTACTTGGCCGCACTTTTATTTTATTTATTAATCAGAACAATCTCTAGTGGCTAATCCCCAAATACCTAGTGCGCTTACTTGGCCGCACTTTTATTTTATTTATTAATCAGAACAATCTCAAGCGGCTTATCCCCAACGACCCAGTGCACTTACTTGGCCACACTTTTATTTTATTTATTAATCAGAACAATTTATAGTGGCTAATCCCCAACGACCCAGTGCGCTTACTTGGCCGCACTTTTGTTTTATTTATTAATCAGAACAATCTAAAGCGGATAATCTTCAACGACCCAGTGCGCTTACTTGGCCACACTTTTATTTTATTTATTAATCAGAACAATCTCTAGTGGCTAATCCGCAACGACCCAGTGCGCTTACTTGGCCGCACTTTTATTTTATTTATTAATCAGACCAATTTATAGTGGCTAATCCCCAACGACCCAGTGCGCTTACTTGGCCGCACTTTTGTTTTATTTATTAATCAGAACAATCTTAAGCGGCTAATCCCCAACGACCCAGTGCGCTTACTTGGCCGCACTTTTTTTCGTTTATTGGTAAGGAAAATCTCAAGCGGCTAATCCCCAACGACCCAGTGCGCTTACTTGGCCGCACTTTTTTTCGTTTATTGGTAAGGAAAATCTCAAGCGGCTAATCCCCAACGACCCAGTGCGCTTACTTGGCCGCACTTTTATTTTATTTATTAATCAGAACAATCTCAAGCGGCTAAACCCCAACGACCCAGGGCGCTTACTTGGCCGCACTTTTATTTTATTTATTAATCAGAACAATTTCAAGCGGCTAATCCCCAACGACCCAGTGCGCTTACTTGGCCGCACTTTTATTTTATTTATAAAACAGAACAATCTCAAGCGGCTAATCACCAACGACCCAGTGCGCTTACTTGGCCACACTTTTATTTTATTTATTAATCAGAACAATCTCAAGCGGTTAATGCCCAACGACCCAGTGCGCTTACTTGGCCGCACTTTTATTTTATTTATTAATCAGAACAATCTCAAGCGGCTAATCCACAACGACCACGTGCGCTTACTTGGCCGCACTTTTTTTGTTAATTGGTAAGGAAAATCTCAAGCGGCTAATCCCCAACGACCCAGTGCGCTTACTTGGCTGCACTTTTATTTTATTTATTAATCAGAACAATCTCTAGTGGCTAATCCCCAACTACCTAGTGCGCTTACTTGGCCGCACTTTTATTTTATTTATTAATCAGAACAATCTCAAGCGGCTAATCCCCAACGACCCAGTGCGCTTACTTGGCCACACTTTTATCTTATTTATTAATCAGAACATTCTCTAGTGGCTAATCCCCAACGACCCAGTGCGCTTACTTGGCCGCACTTTTATTTTATTTATAAAACAGAACAATCTCAAGCGGCTAATCACCAACGACCCAGTGCGCTTACTTGGCCACACTTTTATTTTATTTATTAATCAGAACAATCTCAAGCGGTTAATGCCCAACGACCCAGTTAGCTTACTTGGCCGCACTTTTATTTTATTTATTAATCAGAACATTCTCTAGTGGCTAATCCCCAACGACCCAGTGCGCTTACTTGGCCGCACTTTTATTTTATTTATAAAACAGAACAATCTCAAGCGGCTAATCACCAACGACCCAGTGCGCTTACTTGGCCACACTTTTATTTTATTTATTAATCAGAACAATCTCAAGCGGTTAATGCCCAACGACCCAGTGCGCTTACTTGGCCGCACTTTTATTTTATTTATTAATCAGAACAATCTCAAGCGGCTAATCCCCAACGACCCAGTGCGCTTACTTGGCCGCACTTTTATTTTATTTATTAATCAGAACAATCTCTAGTGGCTAATCCCCAACTACCTAGTGCGCTTACTTGGCCGCACTTTTATTTTATTTATTAATCAGAACAATCTCAAGCGGCTAATCCCCAACGACCCAGTGCGCTTACTTGGCCACACTTTTATTTTATTTATTAATCAGAACATTCTCTAGTGGCTAATCCCCAACGACCCAGTGCGCTTACTTGGCCGCACTTTTATTTTATTTATAAAACAGAACAATCTCAAGCGGCTAATCACCAACGACCCAGTGCGCTTACTTGGCCACACTTTTATTTTATTTATTAATCAGAACAATCTTTAGTGGCTAATCCCCAACGACCAAGTGCGCTTACTTGGCCGCACTTTTATTTTATTTATTAATAAAAACAATCTCAAGCGGCTAGTCCCCAACGACCCAGTGCGCTTACTTGGCCAAACTTTTATTTTATTTATTAATCAGAACAACCTCTAGTAGCTAATCCCCAACGACCTAGTGCGCTTACTTGGCCGCACTTTTATTTTATTTATTAATCAGAACAATCTCAAGCGGCTAATCCCCAACGACCCAGTGCGCTTACTTGGCCGCACTTTTTTTCGTTTATTGGTAAGGAAAATCTCAAGCGGCTAATCCCCAACGACCCAGTGCGCTTACTTGGCCGCTTTTTTATTTTATTTATTAATAAAAACAATCTCAAGCGGCTAATCCCCAACGACCCAGTGCGCTTACTTGGCCGCACTTTTTTTCGTTTATTGGTAAGGAAATTCTTAAGCGGCTAATCCCCAACGACCCAGTGCGCTTACTTGGCCGCACTTTTTTTCGTTTATTGGTAAGGAAAATCTCAAGCGGCTAATCCCCAACGACCCAGTGCGCTTACTTGGCCGCACTTTTTTTCGTTTATTGGTAAGGAAAATCTCAAGCGGCTAATCACCAACGACCCAGTGCGCTTACTTGGCCGCACTTTTATTTTATTTATTAATCAGAACAATCTCAAGCGGCTAATCCCCAACGACCCAGGGCGCTTACTTGGCCGCACTTTTATTTTATTTATTAATCAGAACAATTTCAAGCGGCTAATCCCCAACGACCCAGTGCGCTTACTTGGCCGCACTTTTTTTTGTTTATTGGTAAGAAAAATCTCAAGCGGCTAGTCCCCAACGACCCAGTGCGCTTACTTGGCTGCACTTTTATTTTATTTATTAATCAGAACAATCTCTAGTGGCTAATCCCCAACGACCCAGTGCGCTTAATTGGCCACACTTTTATTTTATTTATTAATCAGAACAATTTATAGTGGCTAATCCCCAACGACCCAGTGCGCTTACTTGGCCGCACTTTTGTTTTATTTATTAATCAGAACAATCTCAAGCGGCTAATCCCCAACGACCCAGTGCGCTTACTTGGCCACACTTTTATTTTATTTATTAATCAGAACATTCTCTAGTGGCTAATCCCCAACGACCCAGTGCGCTTACTTGGCCGCACTTTTATTTTATTTATAAAACAGAACAATCTCAAGCGGCTAATCACCAACGACCCAGTGCGCTTACTTGGCCACACTTTTATTTTATTTATTAATCAGAACAATCTCAAGCGGTTAATGCCCAACGACCCAGTGCGCTTACTTGGCCGCACTTTTATTTTATTTATTAATCAGAACAATCTCAAGCGGCTAATCCACAACGACCACGTGCGCTTACTTGGCCGCACTTTTTTTCGTTTATTGGTAAGGAAAATCTCAAGCGGCTAATCCCCAACGACCCAGTGCGCTTACTTGGCCGCACTTTTATTTTATTTATTAATCAGAACAATCTCTAGTGGCTAATCCCCAAATACCTAGTGCGCTTACTTGGCCGCACTTTTATTTTATTTATTAATCAGAACAATCTCAAGCGGCTTATCCCCAACGACTCAGTGCACTTACTTGGCCACACTTTTATTTTATTTATTAATCAGAACAATTTATAGTGGCTAATCCCCAACGACCCAGTGCGCTTACTTGGCCGCACTTTTGTTTTATTTATTAATCAGAACAATCTAAAGCGGATAATCTTCAACGACCCAGTGCGCTTACTTGGCCACACTTTTATTTTATTTATTAATCAGAACAATCTCTAGTGGCTAATCCGCAACGACCCAGTGCGCTTACTTGGCCGCACTTTTATTTTATTTATTAATCAGACCAATTTATAGTGGCTAATCCCCAACGACCCAGTGCGCTTACTTGGCCGCACTTTTGTTTTATTTATTAATCAGAACAATCTCAAGCGGCTAATCCCCAACGACCCAGTGCGCTTACTTGGCCACACTTTTATTTTATTTATTAATCAGAACATTCTCTAGTGGCTAATCCCCAACGACCCAGTGCGCTTACTTGGCCGCACTTTTATTTTATTTATAAAACAGAACAATCTCAAGCGGCTAATCACCAACGACCCAGTGCGCTTACTTGGCCACACTTTTATTTTATTTATTAATCAGAACAATCTCAAGCGGTTAATGCCCAACGACCCAGTGCGCTTACTTGGCCGCACTTTTATTTTATTTATTAATCAGAACAATCTCAAGCGGCTAATCCACAACGACCACGTGCGCTTACTTGGCCGCACTTTTTTTCGTTTATTGGTAAGGAAAATCTCAAGCGGCTAATCCCCAACGACCCAGTGCGCTTACTTGGCCGCACTTTTGTTTTATTTATTAATCAGAACAATCTCAAGCGGCTAATCCCCAACGACCCAGTGCGCTTACTTGGCCGCACTTTTATTTTATTTATTAATCAGAACAATCTCAAGCGGCTTATCCCCAACGACCCAGTGCACTTACTTGGCCACACTTTTATTTTATTTATTAATCAGAACAATTTATAGTGGCTAATCCCCAACGACCCAGTGCGCTTACTTGGCCGCACTTTTGTTTTATTTATTAATCAGAACAATCTAAAGCGGATAATCCCCAACGACCCAGTGCGCTTACTTGGCCACACTTTTATTTTATTTATTAATCAGAACAATCGCTAGTGGCTAATCCCCAACGACCCAGTGCGCTTACTTGGCCGCACTTTTATTTTATTTATTAATCAGACCAATTTATAGTGGCTAATCCCCAACGACCCAGTGCGCTTACTTGGCCGCACTTTTGTTTTATTTATTAATCAGAACAATCTCAAGCGGCTAATCCCCAACGACCCAGTGCGCTTACTTGGCCACACTTTTATTTTATTTATTAATTAGAACAATCTTTAGTGGCTAATCCCCAACGACCAAGTGCGCTTACTTGGCCGCACTTTTATTTTATTTATTAATAAAAACAATCTCAAGCGGCTAGTCCCCAACGACCCAGTGCGCTTACTTGGCCAAACTTTTATTTTATTTATTAATCAGAACAACCTCTAGTGGCTAATCCCCAACGACCTAGTGCGCTTACTTGGCCGCACTTTTATTTTATTTATTAATCAGAACAATCTCAAGCGGCTAATCCCCAACGACCCAGTGCGCTTACTTGGCCGCACTTTTTTTCGTTTATTGGTAAGGAAAATCTCAAGCGGCTAATCCCCAACGACCCAGTGCGCTTACTTGGCCGCTTTTTTATTTTATTTATTAATAAAAACAATCTCAAGCGGCTAATCCCCAACGACCCAGTGCGCTTACTTGGCCGCACTTTTTTTCGTTTATTGGTAAGGAAAATCTCAAGCGGCTAATCCCCAACAACCCAGTGCGCTTACTTGGCCGCACTTTTTTTCGTTTATTGGTAAGGAAAATCTCAAGCGGCTAATCCCCAACGACCCAGTGAGCTTACTTGGCCGCACTTTTTTTCGTTTATTGGTAAGGAAAATCTCAAGCGGCTAATCCCCAACGACCCAGTGCGCTTACTTGGCCGCACTTTTATTTTATTTATTAATCAGAACAATCTCAAGCGGCTAATCCCCAACGACCCAGGGCGCTTACTTGGCCGCACTTTTATTTTATTTATTAATCAGAACAATTTCAAGCGGCTAATCCCCAACAAACCAAAGCGCTTACTTGGCCGCACTTTTATTTTATTTATTAATAAGAACAATCCTAAGCGGCTAATCCCCAACAAACCAAAGCGCTTACTTGGCCGCACTTTTATTTTATTTATTAATAAAAACAAACTCAAGCGGCTAGTCCTCAACGACCCAGTGCGCTTACCTGGCCGCACTTTTATTTTATTTATTAATAAGAACAATCTCAAGCGGCTAATCCCCAACAAACCAAAGCGCTTACTTGGCCACACTTTTATTTTATTTATTAATAAGAACAATCTCTAGTGGCTAATCCCCAACGACCCAGTGCGCTTCCTTGGCCGCACTTTTATTTTATTTATTAATCAGAACAATCTCAAGCGGCTAATCCACAACGACCCAGTGCGCTTACTTGGCCGCACTTTTTTTCGTTTATTGGTAAGAAAAATTTCAAGCGGCTAATCCCCAACGACCCAGTGCGCTTACTTGGCCGCACTTTTATTTTATTTATTAATCAGAACAATCTCAAGCGGCTTATTCCCAACGACCACGTGCGCTTACTTGGCCGCACTTTTTTTCGTTTATTGGTAAGGAAAATCTCAAGCGGCTAATCCCCAACGACCCAGTGCGCTTACTTGGCTGCACTTTTATTTTAATAATTAATAAGAACAATCTCAAGTGGCTAGTCCCCAACGACCCAGTGCGCTTACTTGGCCGCACTTTTATTCTATTTATTAATAAAAACAATCTCAAGCGGCTAGTTCCCAACGACCCAGTGCGCTTACATGGCCGCACTTTTATTTTATTTATTAATCAGAACAATCTCAAGCGGCTAATCCCTAACGACCCAGTGCGCTTACTTGGCCGCACTTTTATTTTATTTATTAATCAGAACAATCTCAAGCGGCTAATCCCCAACGACCCAGTGCGCTAACTTGGCCGCACTTTTATTTTATTTATTAATCAGAACAATCTCAAGCGGCTAATCCCTAACGACCCAGTGCGCTTACTTGGCCGCACTTTTATTTTATTTATTAATCAGAACAATCTCAAGCGGCTAATCCCCAACGACCCAGTGCGCTTACTTGGCCGCACTTTTATTTTATTTATTAATCAGAACAATCTCAAGCTGCTAATCCCCAACGACCCAGTGCGCTTACTTGGCCGCACTTTTATTTTATTTATTAATCAGAACAATCTCAAGCGGCTAATCCCCAACGACCCAGCGCGCTTACTTGGCCGCACTTTTATTTTATTTATTAATAAAAACAATCTCAAGCAGCTAGTCCCTAACGACCCAGTGCGCTTACTTGGCCGCACTTTTATTTTATTTATAAATCAGAACAATCTCAAGCGGCTAATCCCCAACGACCCAGTGCGCTAACTTGGCCGCACTTTTATTTTATTTATTAATAAAAACAATCTCAAGCGGCTAATCCCCAACGACCCAGTGCGCTAACTTGGCCGCACTTTTATTTTATTTATTAATCAGAACAATTTATAGTGGCTAATCCCTAACGACCCAGTGCGCTTACTTGGCCGCACTTTTATTTTATTTATTAATCAGAACAATCTCAAGCGGCTTTTTCCCAACGAACTAAAGCGCTTACTTGGCCGCACTTTTATTTTATTTATTAATAAAAACAATAGTAGATAAACTAGGCCGATACGAGCACACGCCGAATCCAGCACACGTCCCCCTCCCTGCCCACGTGCACGACTGTGCGCGGACAGCTACGACTCTGCACGAAGCGGTAGGGGTTGTGCACAGCTTCCTTCTCTCTGGTTTGCCTGTAGGAGAGCGTGTTGTTTTGTATGTTCATGGATGAGAGCTCCAACCACACGCTTATATCTGTGAGGTGTGAGGTGTGACAAATAAGTGTTACCTTTTCAAGGTAATACGTGTACACATATACATGTTTATCTACATACATAGATAAATACTTACGTACGATGCGTGTATGTATATATTTTTATAAAGATTTTTAATTTAAAATGTATGATGGATAGGTAATAGGGTAGGATTAGAGTTAATGATGTAGCACAGTATATTTAGATCGAGTGGTCATTGGTTTCAATTTGACTATGTATAGATTTTTTTATGGGTGGACTGTTTATGCACAGCAGGAATAGAATCAGGAAAATAACAGCAGTAGGAATCATCTTGTTTGTGTATCGACAGGTCCTTCGTTTGAATTTGACTACCAGCCTATGTATAATGTGTTTTATTGGTGGACTGTTTACGCACAGGTAAAATCAGCAGTAGGAGTTATCTTGTATTATTACCTTTCTACGTATAACTAAGAGATCCAACGATACACTTACCTATAGGATACATCAGTAGCCAGAACTATCTTTTATTTATGACCGAAGTGTCTCAGCCATATGCTCTTTCGCATGCAATACAACCAATACTTATTTCTAAGACAGGGTTTATCTGAATAGATACGAACACGAATGGGACAAGGATGGAATTTTGAAATTATAAGGTGATAAGTTCCGTTAAAAACAAATTTTATTTACCTTTTTTATCATTTATTTTTTAAGTAATAAAAATATTTGTTTTACAACATTTTATTAAAATTTAGTTTGTATATAATACTTCAACATTCTCTTTTTATATAATACTTCGACATACTTTTTTTTTCTTCTTCCCTCCATTGATGGTACTCTTCCTCTTCCTTTTTTTTCTGACGGTTGTCGAGTTTTTAAGTTCAACTGGTGGCGGTGGGGGTGGTAGTGATGGCATATTATCCTGCTGCCTGAGGTTTTTAGTTGATAAATCCAGAGGCTGCAGTACATCACTATTCGGGCCAACTATTGGCGACGCTGCCTCAGACATCACCAATTGTTTGACGGGTGACCATGTAAGATCAATTATTGGTGGTGATGCAGGTCGCGGTGACGGTGATGTTGCCCGATGACTAGTATGCTTCTTTTCGAACTCCTCCGTAAATGAAGGAGTTGGGCTTGATGGTGATATCAACGGCAAACGTATATTTAGTATTACTGGTGGTATAGGGTCAACATTTGACAACATTGCCTTTGATACCGGTGACCACGTGAGATCAATTATAGGCGGCAGTTCAGGAGGTGGCGGTGACCACGTGAGGTCAATTATGGGCGACAGTTCAGGAGGTGGCGGTGATGTCTGACGTCTAGCGATTTCACGCTGCTCATCGAACTCCTTCGTAAAAGAAGGAGTAGGACTTATTGATGTTATCGGTGGAAAGGGTCCATCGAATAATAACGGTGATATTGGGTGAGCGGCCAATCTCTGCCAAAACAAATCATCGTCGTTGCGGTCATCACTTTGTAAATATTCAACTAATCCACCCAGCTCTTCTTCAACTGGCAGCGATGGAAAAAGGCGATCAGCGATGAGTGGCCCTGCATCCTGAGAGTCATGTGGTTGCAGCAGCAATTGATGGTCAGCGATCACTTGTCCTGCATCCTGAGAGTTGGTGGTTGGTGAAGACTCAAACAACTGCTTGCAGACTTCCATTTCCAAACGCTCCGTCGGTGTAAAAGATACTTGGCGAGAATCCATGTCGATGAATGAATGAATTTCTGGGGGACTAACACCTCGTTTAAATAGGCAGTCGAACAGCTACGCCGAAAAATTGTAGTATTAGAAAAGGATACAATTATGTCTGCTACTATCTCTCTTCTTAAAATGCAAATAGCATTATACATATAGAAATTCGTGAGAAGGGGAAAACTACGTCTTTCATCTATTGGACCATCAGTGAGCAGAAATCCATAAGTAAGGGAAAATTGTATTAGTAAAGGATACAATTATGACTGTATCTATCACTCTTCTTTAAATGTAAACAGCATTATACATGGAAAAATTCATGAGTAGGGGAAAACTGCGTTTTGTAGCCATTGGACCATCATTGTGCGAAAATTCATGAGTAGGGGAAATGGCACATCCAAAATACACTCCCCCCCCACCTAATACATGCATGTGTATGTACGCAAGTTAGTCATGCACTTGATTTTCTTCGAGTGGCAAAATAAATTTGCCCACTTCTACAACAGCATTCAAGAAAGCAACAAGTCTGAAAGAAGAAAACAGCAAACAAGGAGCTCAATTCCAGAAGGAAAAGGAAAAAGAATATCAACGGTAGCCGAAACAGAAGCAGCAGTAAAGGAAGTGGTCCATAAATTTGACGCAGCAAAAGTAAGAGTGCCTCGATTTTAAAATCATAAAATCTTTTGCTTTTTTCCCTTACATAGTTGCCTAAATATGTATGTCTAAAGTTGTTTCTACTTTTTCCTAAAACTCGCTTGACTAAAACTATCTCTCTGAAAAACTTTTCGTAAAGAAAATATTTTTCATAATTTTTTTTCTGACACATTTTACTTTAAAATTAAGCTACTAAAAAATTTTTTTTTCAAAACTAAAAATATTTTTTTTCATAGTTTATTATATCAATCTACATACGTTTGATACAAGCTACCTTTTATAAATTATTTTTACTTTTCTTGTACGCGATTTAACGCAACAAAGGTGAGAGTGCTTCGATTTTAAAATCCTAAAATATTTTTCTCTTACAAAGTAAACCAAATCTGAACTTCTAAAATTATTTCATACTCGCTTGACTAAGACTTTTCGTAGTGAAAATATTTTTTCCCAACACATTTTACTGTAGCTACTAAAATTTTTTTTCAAACTAAAAATATTTTTTCTCAGTTTTATTATATCAATCTACATAGGTTTGATACCAACTGCTTTTCATAAATTATTTTCTACTTTTTCTTATACGCGCTTAACTAAAACTATATTTCTAAGAAAAAATTTTCCGAGTGAAAATATTTTTCCTGACACATTCACCGTTTACTTATTTTTTATTCTCAAAGTGAAAATTACTTTTCCTTTCACATAATTCGTTACATCTACTACATATGTTTTATTCACACTGCCTTTAAATTTTTTTTTATTTTTCAAAACTTAAATTATTTTTGTTCGTTTTAGCTTGACTCAATTTCTGTACCCACACCAGCATTAGGAAGAAAATAGCTAGGACGATAAGCAGCAGCAAGCAGTGTGCCATAAAGTTACAAGGACTGAAGCATCCCACGAGACCCATCCAGCAGCAGCAAAGGTAAGTTATCTGTATTACAATGATTGGTTTTATTTTTTCTTTCTACGATGTATTGTGAAAGAATGTTTTCACTTTCTACTGCGGTCATGATCTTCATATTATAAATTTCAACCATTTCTCAGATAGAAAAAAGTATTTTTATTTTCAAATAATACATAATGCAGTGTTCATTCACGTATTCCTATTTTTTTTACAGCATTACGATGGTCAAGACAATATTGACTCATCATTCAGGAAAAAATTCAACATCACGGTCTAAAGATCGATCAGTAGAAGAAAAAGGAACAAAAAAAATAGAAGAAGGTATCTTTTGATATTTTTTAGTTTTTCCAATTTTACTTGGTTATAATCTAACATCACTTTTAAACTAAAAATTTTTTACAGAGCAGATGTCAGTATTATTTGACGATGTCTTCGAACAAGTGTGTAAAAATTTCATCCCGTTACCACGACCAGTTTCACCAATTCAATCAGATGGTCCTTTATGGTGGCTCTTTGATGAAGAGGATGATGACAACGACGATGAATTACCTCATCAAAATCAAACACAACCAAAAGAAAAATTAGAAGTGCCAGCAATAAAAGAAGATGTCCTTTTAATGCCACCTACAATAGAAGTAAAGGATATACCGCTACCATCTCCTATATCATGGAGCGAGTGGATGGAGCTGTACAAGCAACCACCACCACCTCCTCCATCATCAACACCACCATTACCACCAGCTCCGACTCTACCATCACCATTTAAAGAATCACCGCCACTACCACTATCACCAACACTACCACCAACATCATCACATCAGCAGCAGCAGCAGCAGCAGTCACCATTGTCAATTCAACCGCTGCCAGAGAATATTGAGGAATGGACAGAAGCTGATAAAAAAGAACTGGATATGAGAGTACAAATCTTGCTAAAGCAGCAGGAATTAAAAATAAGGGCAGGTGAAATCATCAAAATGATGAAAGTTCGGTTGAAAATAATCGAAAATAATCGGAAAAAATTAGAAGAAAAAGAGAAGCGTCAAGCTGCCCAGCTGAAAAAAAAAAACAAAGCGATTGAATCAAAAGAAAAGAAAAGAAAAAGAGAAAATGAAGAAAGTGAAGAAAAAAATATTAATGTAAAAAAAAAATTATAGCTGTTGAATAATGAAAATTATATTTGTAATTTCGTAAGAATATAACTGTATTATTAAATGTAATAAATATTATTTAATTTTTTTAATATTCAGTCTTTTATTGTAACATAATGTTAAACTTCTTTTTAGATAAGAAAAAAAACTTTTAAAATTAAAGTTTTACCACAATTATTAATTAACTTTTTGTTTAATGTTAATACCTTTCTAATAACTATATTATTATCATACCTGTAATACTGACTTGTAAGGTATTTACCACCACCCCAAGTCATCTCTTTCTCTCATTCACACACATACACACGTGCTTCCCACCCCTATTTAAATATGCTTTTTTGCTAAACTCTGAAGGTATTTAAAGGAGTTAACGTTGACAGAGCAGCTCATTTTAACCCAGTGACTCGATTACTAAGCTTCCTTCTGCAAGAAGTCATGGCTACTGTACAGCATTTCAAGGATTCGGCTACTTGCCTGTGGCAATCATACCAACAAGTTGTTGAAAGTGAAGTCAACGCTGCTCAAATTCAAAGACAGTTAGATTGTAGTCTTGTAACACTGAAGGATGCTGATACTTTTAGTAAGAGTTGCAAGTTAACAACCTCTGAAAAACAAAAATTTCAGGCAGCTGTGGCTTTACTCAAAACTACCGTACAATTTCTTTATGACCATTTGGAAATAGTAGAGGCGGAGAGAATTTTTATAGATGAACCTCAAGTTTTTGTGGCAGACAGTGAGCAAGAAGTGACAGCAGCAGCCAAGGCATTCGAAAATGAACCTGCAATTTTTATACCAGAAAGTATACAAAAAGCAGGCCTTGCAATAAGCGTCCAAGGTAAAGGTGTGACAGAAATGGGCCCTACAACAAGCATTCAAGATGAAGGTATGATAGAAGCGACAGCAGCTCCCGTTCTTCAGGATGATAGATCAGTAAATTTAAATGACGTTAATAGTGCATTTGAAAAACGCATTACGACAGCTTTGATTGTAAATTTAAAACACCTAGATCTGAAAAAGTTTTTAAAAGACGCTAAACATGAGTTTGTAAAACGGATCCATCGATCTCTTAGTGAATATGAAGCGTTAAAAGTAAATACAGTGTTGGCAGCTGAATATGTAATAGTTAAAGATAATTTTGAAAATGTAGATTTAAAATACTTCAACACAAAATCACGAGCTATATTCCAGACAACAGACTTGAATGAGTGGTTTGATGTGAATATACAACAGCCAATAGAAAAAAATATGGATGATTTTAGTGACAAAGAATCAGGCTAGTCTTTGCTTTCAATTTTGAATTTAGTTGTGAATATTAATAAACTGAATCCTATGCGAGGTAGTTCTTTTATAGATTTGCCAGGTTACATAAAAAACAAAAATGCTTGTGTAAATGTAGTGAACAGAGACGTTCAGTGTTTTAAATGGGCTATTCTGTCAGCAATACATCCAACAAAAAGAAATCCAAATCGGGTCTCGAACTATGTTCAGTACGAAAACGAGTTAAACTTTGATGGAATTGATTTTCCTGTTAACCCAAAGCAAATTAGGAAATTCGAAAACCAAAACAAAGTATCGGTGAATTTATATTTTTTAAAAAAGAGAAATGATGTATACAATGTTTTTCCCAGTCACTTAACAATAAATAAAAAAGAAGTCCATGTGAATCTTTTACTTCTTGAAAGCTTCTATGTAGATCATGAAGAAGATCATGATATAAATGAAGGTAATAATCATTTAAACGAAGAATACAAACATCATTACGTTTGGATAAAAAATTTATCCCGCTTGGTATGTAAACAATTATCTAAACATGGACATGCAGTACATACATGTGATCGTTGCTTTCACTATTTTTCGTCAAAACAAAAGTTAGAAAAGCATGAAGTCGATTGCAAAATTCTAAATAAGTGCAAAATTATACTGCCCAATAGAAATCAGAAAGATGATATACTACAATTCAAAAATTTTACGTATAAAAACAAAGTACCTTTCGTTGTATATGCAGACTTTGAGTGTTTGCTAGAACCTACGAAGAGCAGTCGTGCTTATCAAAGTCATAGAGCATTCAGTATTGGTTATTTTGTTAAGTGCTCTTACGACGATAGCAAATCAGAATATAAGAGTTATAGAAAAAGTGACGAAAACGATGATGAAACACCTGCTAAGTGGTTTGTACGTTCTCTGTATCTTCTTGCTCTAAAACTAGAAGAATTATACAAAAATCCTATAAAAATGACAAATTTGACACTTGAAGAACAGTTTAAATATAATGAAGCTTCTTTGTGTCACATATGCAACCAACCATTTAGCTTGGATGATATAAGAGTTAGAGATCACTGTCATCTCACTGGAAAGTAAGTGTACTTTTTTTTTTAACATATTATATCATAAAGCGTACAATATTTTTTTATTTTAGATACCGTGGTCTTGCTCATAACAAATGCAATCTTAATTATCAAGACTCAAGAATGATACCCGTAATTTTTCACAACTTGAGCGGATATGATTCACATTTATTTGTAAAAGAACTTGCTACATGCTTCTCGGGAAGAATCCAACTTCTACCACAAACAAAAGAAAAATACATTTCATTTACAAAATATGTGGAAGGGACTGATGTCAGTCTTCGATTTATTGATTCCTTCAAGTTTATGACTTCATCTCTTGATAAATTGTCATCTTATTTAAAGGAATTAAAAATATTGGAAACAGTATTTTCAAATGATGATCATTACACTACAGATCGAATAAATTTATTAAAAAAAAAAGGTGTGTACCCTTACGATTATACATCTTCTTTTCAAAAACTTAAGGAACGTAGGCTGCCATCAAAAGAAAGTTTCTACAGCAGCTTACTCGAAGCCCATATCAGTGATGAAGAATATGAACATGCTATAAATATTTGGAATACTTTCAACATACAAACACTTGGGCAGTATTCCGACTTATATTTAAAGACAGATGTATTGTTACTAGTTGAAATATTTGAAAACTTTAGAAATAATTGTCTTGAGGCATATCATTTAGATCCAGCTCATTATTACACAACGCCTGGCCTAACATGGGACGCGATGTTGAAATTTACAAATGTGCGTAATATGTGCAAAGTATTAAGATCGTTACACATATATAATTTATATAAATAAAATTATAATTACAGGTAAAATTGGAACTGTTGACTGACATAGATATGGTTATGTTCATCGAGCGTGGAATTCGTGGTGGTATAAGCCAATGTTGCAATCGGTATGCCAAGGCCAATAATTCGTACATGAAAGAAGGCTATGAAGCTAATAAAAGTGATAAATATTTGATGTATTATGATGTTAATAATTTGTATGGATGGGCTATGACCAAACCATTGCCTTATGGAGGCTTTAAATGGATTCAAAATGTTAGTCCAGTTGGTATTTTGAACGTGGCAGATGATGGAGAAATAGGTTACATACTTGAAGTGGACCTTGAATATCCTAAGACTCTTCACGATGCCCATAAGGATCTACCTTTCTGTGCTGAGCACATCGCACCTCCAGCGTCCAAGCAAAAAAAATTGATGACTACACTATACGATAAACAACGATATGTGATCCACTATCGCGCGCTCAAACAAGCCGTAAGCCATGGTCTTCGCATAAAAAAAGTTCATAGAGTATTACAGTTCAACCAAAGTCCATGGTTGAAGGAATATATAGACTTTAACAGTGAAAAGCGTAAGAATGCAACGAATGACTTTGAGAAAATGTTATATAAATTATTTAATAATGCTGTGTATGGAAAAACGATGGAGAATGAGCGCAAACGTATTGATGTCAAGCTTATTAACAAATGGGATGGACGTTACGGTGCAGAGAGTTATATCGCTCGACCAAATTTCCACAGCTGTGACATATTTGATGATCAGTTAGTGGCTATACAATTATTACGCACTGAAATCACCATCAAGAAGCCAATATATGTTGGATTGAGTGTCTTGGACCTATCTAAGACACTTGTATATCAATTTCATTATGACTTTATGAAAAGTCAAATGGCAGATCAATGCAAACTTTTATACACAGACACCGACAGTCTTCTGTATGAAATATCAAATAACAATATCTACAATGTGATGCGTGAAAATATCATAGAATTCGACACATGGGACTATCCTATCAATAATGATTTTAACATGCCTCGTAGTAATAAAAAAATTGTTGGCCTTATGAAGGATGAGTGCAATGGAAAAGTCATGTTGGAATTCGTAGGATTGAGGAGCAAAATGTATAGTGTAAGGATTCAAGACCAAAAGCCATTGAAGAAAGCCAAGGGTGTCAAGAGCTCAGTAGTAAATGCTATGATAGACTTTGATGATTACATCAAGTGCTTATGCGAAAATTCTAGTATGACTCGAGAGCAAAAAAGTATCAGGTCACGACATCATCAGCTCTTTACTGAAAAAGAAACAAAAATTGCGCTCAGTGCACATGATGACAAACGCTATTTTCAATCTGGTTCTACTGACACCCTACCATGGGGTCATTACAGCATAGTGGAGAGGGGATTAGTAAACCAAGGTAAAGAGCTAGAAGGGGGAAAGACAGCTAATCTGATCGAAAATGAAGAAGTAGGGATCGAAACAGCAAATCAGAATAAAGAAACAGGAAGAGAGAAGACTGCTCATCTAAAGCCATCCAAAATAGAGGGGGAAGTTGCAGTGGAGGGGCAAGCCACAGTGGAGGGGCTAGCTCCATATAAGGAAGTGTCACAGTCAGCAGAGCTCATTATACTACAAGCCAGAGGTTCAAATAGGACTGGACTGAAAAGACAACAAGAGCCCCTGTCGCCATCAGTAATTGTTTCTGACAAGGTTACACCGAGTAAAAAGCCTAGACTTCACACAGGTTAGCATGATTTTTTCAATTTTTTTTCTTTAAAAAAAAAAAAAAAAAAAAAAAAAAAAAAAAAAAAAAAAAAAATGTTGCAGATGGATCTTGCACAACTCAATAACATCGCTAACAAAGGTTTTCTGCCGAAGAAAAAAATTTCCGACATGATTCCACACAAGAAATATATGGTGACCAAACTGAGGAAGGTCAACACTAGATTTGGGCCAACAGTAGTAGCTGAGTTGGCTGACGATTTTCAAATATTTTTACCGTTTAAAATATGCATAGCTCTGTATGATAATGATGATTTTTATAACGAACTGCTGGATGCTGTTAATAAGTTTAGATTATATTTAATGTACAATGGGAAACACATTGTATTTTCTTATGATTAAGAATAAGTAAATAAAATGACAATTTCTCTCAAATTTAAAGTATTTATTTCTCGAATACACTTCCTGTTACAGTTATAACGATTTTTTCTTAATATAATATTCAATTTAATACATCATATTGAACAAAATTTTCTTAACACATTTTTTAAAAATTGAAAAAGTTTTATTTTAATAATTTATTTGATCAATTATATAAAAAGTATTTTTTACTTGTTATGGAAAAAAGATTTTTTCATAATTTACGCTTATCAATCCAACTATTGTAAGTGTTGTTAAAACCCAACCACTTTACAAAAACTTGCTGTCCACGTCTTCGAAGAACTTTTTCCACCAGGTAAATATCAGGATTTTTTGTTTTTTGCAGTTCCTGCTCATAAAAACCTCCGGAGATAGGTTGATCTCGATAATCTTTGAGACGATACGTAGTTGGATTTGTTCCTGCTACATTAGTGATTGTAAATAATTCTGTTGACCAATTAGGAGTATAGCCTTTTTCAAATACTTGTTTTATTTTGCTCACGCGTACTTTATCACCAACTTTGAATTTTGGTTTTGGTTTGCTGCTACGTTTGCATCTTTTTTTAAATTTTGTCAGGACTTGAATTTCGTTTTCAGTAGTAACATCTTTTGGTTTCATACCAATTGTTTGATGTTTTCTATTATTATATAATTCGATCAACGTTTGTAAAACATGGAACCATTTGTAATTGCCTTGTAAGCTAAATTGTTTCCACATAAGGTCTTTTAAAGTACGATTGAATCGTTCGCATATAGATGCTTTGAGGTTGCTGTAGGTTGAGTATAAGTTTATTTTATATTTTTGCATTAGATTTTGAAACTTAAAATTGTAGAATTCCTTGCCGTGGTCAGTTTGCAAGTTTACTGGCACCCTTCCGTCCTTTAATATAGACTGCATCGCTGTTGACACTATTTCACCTGTTTTTTTCTTTATCGGTACAGCCCATGCATACTTTGAAAAAACATCTATTACAGTAAGTATATACCTATAACCTTTGTTTTTACTAGCGTAAGGCTGCATCTCGACAAGGTCCGCTTGCCAAGTCTCATCTAAGCCACGCACGTCAAATTTTCGACGAGGATAATTACGTCTTGCTGCCTTGTGAAGTTCCTCGACAACTCGTTCCATGTGTTAAATGTCTAAATTTATTTTTGTTGAATCAGCTTGAATAAATGGGAATTTTTTTTGTAAATTGTATATGAAAATTCGAATGCTATCTATTTCTTTTTCAATACTTATAATTTTTTCAGTTAAGTAAGCATGATTTACAGCATCTCGAGGTTGTTTCGGTGCTGCAACATTGCACAATCTTTTATTATCTAAGTCATACTGTCCATCTTCAGTAAGTTTGTATCCGACCCCAGGAGGACCTTGGGTACCGCCTTTACTCCTACCTAGTTTACGACCAAATACATCAACACTCATTGTGATACTGAAACAAAATGACTGCTCACCTTAATATATATACCCTGCCTCACGTAGCTCTTCAATAATTGATATTATTTCATTGTCATGACTTGGATTTCCTGCCGATCTTTCAGCTGTGAGTAATCGTAAACGATCCACAAGTTCGTTGGGATTGTCCCAGTGCACGTAATCTACATGCTGTGTTTTTCGAGCGATTTTGTATTGTGGTAATAATGATCCTCCAGTTTTACTTGGAACGTAATCGAACATAGGAGCAATAATTTTATTAAATTTGTGACTGTTATGTTGCCTAAGAGGTTCATTTTTATCAAATCCTCTTCTATGAACACTCGAAATTTTTAAAAGCATATAATATTTTTGCATATCCTCTTCCGTTGTAAGATTTGTATTCGGGTGTTTTTTTATGAGTAGCTCCATTAATCCGTCAGTCATTGGAAATTCGAGTTTGTCCATTGTAATTTTATTATTATCAAAATATATTGGTAAATTCCCAAGTTTATATGTTCTATTTTCTTTTCGTACCCCATACATCAAATCCAATAACTTTTTTTGATCATTATCAAGCATTTGCAAATATGAGTTCCTCGATAAGTTTTCATTGATTTCAACATTATTAGACATATATTGAATAGTTTTATTCATTTCATCAGTATCTTCATTCATATTATCATCACTTTCACTGGCAGCAGACTCGAACACCGTGCTATTATCATCGTTGTGTGGTGATTGGCGCTTGTGTTGTTTTATTTATCATATTAATTAACAAATCGGCCAGTAAGCGCCCCGGGTTTTGTGGTGATCGGTGCTTGTGTTGTTTTATTCATTCAATTAATAAACGAAGCGGTCAGTAAGCGCCCCGGGTTGTGTAGTGATCGGCGCTTGTGTTGTTTTATTTATTACATTAATAAACGAAGCGGTCAGTAAGCGCCCTGGGTTGTGTGGTGATTGGCGCTTGTGTTAATTTATTTATTATATTAATTAACAAAGTGGCTAGTAAGCGCCCCAGGTGTTGTGGTGATTGGCGCTTGTGTTATTTTATTTATCATATTAATTAACAAAGTGGCCAGTAAGCGCCTCGGGTTCTGTGGTGATCGGTGCTTCTGTTGTTTTATTTATTTAATTCATAAGCGAAGCAGTCAGTAAGCGCCCCGGTTTGTGTGGTGATCGGTGCTTGTGTTGTTTTTTTTTCTTAATTAATAAACGAAGCGGTCAGTGAGCGCCCCGGGTTGTGTGGTGATCAGTGCTTGCGTTGTTTTATTTATTTATTCAATTAACGAAGCGGTCAGTAAGCGCCCCAATTTGTGTGGTGATCAGTGCTTGTGTTGTTTTATTTATTTAATTAACAAACAATGCGGTCAGTAAGCACCCCGGGTTGTGTGGTGATCAGTGTATGTGTTGTTTTAATTATTTAATTAATGAACGAAGTGGTCAGTAAGCGCCCTCGGTTGTGTGGTGATCGGTGCTTGTGTTGTTTTATTTATTTAATTAACAAACGAAGTGATCAGTAATTGATCCTGGTTGTGTGGTGATCGGTGCTTGTGTTGTTTTATTTATTTAATTAATAAACGAAGTGGTTAGTAAGCGCCCCCGGTTGTGTGGTGATTGGTGCTTGTGTTATTTTATATATCATATTAATTAACAAAGTGGCCAGTAAGCGCCCTGGGTTGTGTGGTGATCAATGCTTGTGTTGTTTTATTCATTTAATTAATAAACAAAGCGGTCAGTAAGCGCCCTGGGTTGTGCAGTGATCGGTGCGTGTGTTGTTTTATTTA
Source organism: Copidosoma floridanum (assembly GCF_036245765.1). Classification (NCBI taxonomy): domain Eukaryota; kingdom Metazoa; phylum Arthropoda; class Insecta; order Hymenoptera; family Encyrtidae; genus Copidosoma; species Copidosoma floridanum. The sequence continues at coordinate 7,565,526 of NW_028321893.1, forward strand.
TTTAATTAATAAACGAAGTGGACAGTAAGCATCCTGGGTTGTGTGGTGATCGGTGCTAGTGTTGTTTTATTTATTTAATTAATTAACAAAGTGGCCAGTGAGCACTCCTGGTTGTGTTAATAACGGTGCTTGTGTTGTTTTATTTATTTAATTAATAAACGAAGCGGTCAGTAAGAGCCCCGGGTTGTGTGGTGCTCGGTGCTTGTGTTGTTTTATTTATTTTATAAACAAACGTAGAGATTAGTAAGCGCCCCGGGTTGTGTGGTGATTGGCGCTTGTGTTATTTCATTTATTATATTAATTAACAAAGCAACCAGTTAGCGCCCCGGGTTTTGTGTTGATTCGCGCTTTTGTTATTTTATTTATTATATTATTTAACAAAGTGACTAGTAAGCGCCCCGGGTCGTGTTTGTATTGGTGCTATTGTTATTTTATTAATTATACTAATTAACAAAGTGGCCAGTAAGTGCCCCAGGTTGTGTGGTAATTGGCGCTTTTGTTATTTTATTAATTATATTAATCAACAAAGTGGCCAGTAAGCGCCCCGGGTTGTGTGGTGATCGGTGCTTGTGTTACAACCCGGGGCGCGTACTGGTTGCATTGTTTGTTTGAAGAAAGCATCAAATGATAAAAAAAGTTCTACGCAACTAGAAAGTGCTCTTTATAGTTTTGTGATGGGCATTCGTGTTATTACTATATAAATTTTATTACTTTTCAAAATCATCATCTAGCGCTCTAGAATGTGTGGTGATTGGCGCTTATGTTATTTTATTTATTCAATTAATTATCAAAGCGGCCAGTAAGCGCCCCGGGTTGTGTGGTGATTGGCGCTTATGTTATTTTATTTATTCAATTAATTATCAAAGCGGCCAGTAAGCGCCCCGGGTTGTGTGGTGATTGGCGCTTATGTTATTTTATTTATTCAATTAATTATCAAAGCGGCCAGTAAGCGCCCCGGGTTGTGTGGTGATTGGCGCTTGTGTTATTTTATTTATTATTTTAAAAAACAAAGCGGTCAGTAAGCGCTCCGGGTTGTGTGGTGATTGGCGCTTGTGTTATTTTATTTATCATATTAAAAAACAAAGCGGTCAGTAAGCGCCCTGGGTTGTGTGGTGATTGGCGCTTGTGTTATTTTATTTATTATATTAATTAACAAAGTGGCTAGTGAGCGCCTCAGGTTGTGTTGTGATTGGCGCTTGTGTTATTTCATTTATTATATCAATCAACTAAGTGGCCAGTAAGCGCCCCGGGTTGTGTGGTGATCGGAGCTTGTGTTGTTTTATTTATATCATTAATGAACGAAGCGGTCAGTAAGCGCCCTGGGTTGTGTGGTGATTGGCGCTTGTGTTGTTTTATTTATTATATTAATTAACAAAGTGGCTAGTAAGCACCCCAGGTTGTGTGGTGATTGGCGCTTGTGTTGTTTTATTTATCATATTAATTAACAAATCGGCCAGTAAGCGCCCCGGGTTTTGTGGTGATCGGTGCTTGTGTTGTTTTATTCATTCAATTAATAAACGAAGCGGTCAGTAAGCGCCCTGGGTTGTGTAGTGATCGGCGCTTGTGTTGTTTTATTAATTACATTAATAAACGAAGCGGTCAGTAAGCGCCCTGGGTTGTGTGGTGATTGGCGCTTGTGTTATTTCATTTATTATATTAATTAACAAAGTGGCTAGTAAGCGCCCCAGGTGTTGTGGTGATTGGCGCTTGTGTTATTTTATTTATAATATTAATTAACAAAGTGGCCAGTAAGCGCCTCGGGTTCTGTGGTGATCGGTGCTTCTGTTGTTTTATTTATTTAATTCATGAGCGAAGCAGTCAGTAAGCGCCCCGGTTTGTGTGGTGATTGGCGCTTGTGTTATTTCATTTATTATATTAATTAACAAAGTGGCTAGTAAGCGCCCCAGGTGTTGTGGTGATTGGCGCTTGTGTTATTTTATTTATAATATTAATTAACAAAGTGGCCAGTAAGCGCCTCGGGTTCTGTGGTGATCGGTGCTTGTGTTGTTTTATTTATTCAATTAATAAACGAAGCGCTCAGTAAGCGCCCTGGGTTGTGTGGTGATCGGTGCTTGTGTTGTTTTATTTATTTAATTAACAAACGAAGTGATCAGTAATTGATCCTGGTTGTGTGGTGATCGGTGCTTGTGTTGTTTTATTTAATCAATTAATAAACGAGGCGATCAGTAAGCGCCCCGGGTTGTGTGGTGATTGGCGCTTGTGTTATTTAATCTATTATATTAATTAACAAAGTTGCGAGTGAGCGCCCCGGATTGTGTTGTAATTTGTGCTTGTGTTGTTTTATTTATTTAATTAATAAACGAAGTGGTTAGTAAGCGCCCCCGGTTGTGTGGTGATTGGTGCTTGTGTTATTTTATATATCATATTAATTAACAAAGTGGCCAGTAAGCGCCCTGGGTTGTGTGGTGATCAATGCTTGTGTTGTTTTATTCATTTAATTAATAAACAAAGCGGTCAGTAAGCGCCCTGGGTTGTGCAGTGATCGGTGCGTGTGTTGTTTTATTTATTTAATTAATAAACGAAGTGGACAGTAAGCATCCTGGGTTGTGTGGTGATCGGTGCTAGTGTTGTTTTATTTATTTAATTAATTAACAAAGTGGCCAGTGAGCACTCCTGGTTGTGTTAATAACGGTGCTTGTGTTGTTTTATTTATTTAATTAATAAACGAAGCGGTCAGTAAGAGCCCCGGGTTGTGTGGTGCTCGGTGCTTGTGTTGTTTTATTTATTTTATAAACAAACGTAGAGATTAGTAAGCGCCCCGGGTTGTGTGGTGATTGGCGCTTGTGTTATTTCATTTATTATATTAATTAACAAAGCAACCAGTTAGCGCCCCGGGTTTTGTGTTGATTCGCGCTTTTGTTATTTTATTTATTATATTATTTAACAAAGTGACTAGTAAGCGCCCCGGGTCGTGTTTGTATTGGTGCTATTGTTATTTTATTAATTATACTAATTAACAAAGTGGCCAGTAAGTGCCCCAGGTTGTGTGGTAATTGGCGCTTTTGTTATTTTATTAATTATATTAATCAACAAAGTGGCCAGTAAGCGCCCCGGGTTGTGTGGTGATCGGTGCTTGTGTTACAACCCGGGGCGCGTACTGGTTGCATTGTTTGTTTGAAGAAAGCATCAAATGATAAAAAAAGTTCTACGCAACTAGAAAGTGCTCTTTATAGTTTTGTGATGGGCATTCGTGTTATTACTATATAAATTTTATTACTTTTCAAAATCATCATCTAGCGCTCTAGAATGTGTGGTGATTGGCGCTTATGTTATTTTATTTATTCAATTAATTATCAAAGCGGCCAGTAAGCGCCCCGGGTTGTGTGGTGATTGGCGCTTATGTTATTTTATTTATTCAATTAATTATCAAAGCGGCCAGTAAGCGCCCCGGGTTGTGTGGTGATTGGCGCTTATGTTATTTTATTTATTCAATTAATTATCAAAGCGGCCAGTAAGCGCCCCGGGTTGTGTGGTGATTGGCGCTTGTGTTATTTTATTTATTATTTTAAAAAACAAAGCGGTCAGTAAGCGCTCCGGGTTGTGTGGTGATTGGCGCTTGTGTTATTTTATTTATCATATTAAAAAACAAAGCGGTCAGTAAGCGCCCTGGGTTGTGTGGTGATTGGCGCTTGTGTTATTTTATTTATTATATTAATTAACAAAGTGGCTAGTGAGCGCCTCAGGTTGTGTTGTGATTGGCGCTTGTGTTATTTCATTTATTATATCAATCAACTAAGTGGCCAGTAAGCGCCCCGGGTTGTGTGGTGATCGGAGCTTGTGTTGTTTTATTTATATCATTAATGAACGAAGCGGTCAGTAAGCGCCCTGGGTTGTGTGGTGATTGGCGCTTGTGTTGTTTTATTTATTATATTAATTAACAAAGTGGCTAGTAAGCACCCCAGGTTGTGTGGTGATTGGCGCTTGTGTTGTTTTATTTATCATATTAATTAACAAATCGGCCAGTAAGCGCCCCGGGTTTTGTGGTGATCGGTGCTTGTGTTGTTTTATTCATTCAATTAATAAACGAAGCGGTCAGTAAGCGCCCTGGGTTGTGTAGTGATCGGCGCTTGTGTTGTTTTATTAATTACATTAATAAACGAAGCGGTCAGTAAGCGCCCTGGGTTGTGTGGTGATTGGCGCTTGTGTTATTTCATTTATTATATTAATTAACAAAGTGGCTAGTAAGCGCCCCAGGTGTTGTGGTGATTGGCGCTTGTGTTATTTTATTTATAATATTAATTAACAAAGTGGCCAGTAAGCGCCTCGGGTTCTGTGGTGATCGGTGCTTCTGTTGTTTTATTTATTTAATTCATGAGCGAAGCAGTCAGTAAGCGCCCCGGTTTGTGTGGTGATTGGCGCTTGTGTTATTTCATTTATTATATTAATTAACAAAGTGGCTAGTAAGCGCCCCAGGTGTTGTGGTGATTGGCGCTTGTGTTATTTTATTTATAATATTAATTAACAAAGTGGCCAGTAAGCGCCTCGGGTTCTGTGGTGATCGGTGCTTGTGTTGTTTTATTTATTTAATTGATAAAAAAATTGGTCAGTAAGTGCCCCAGGTTGTGTGGTGATTGGCGCTTTTGTTATTTTATTTATTATATTAATCAACAAAGTGGCCAGTAAGCGCCTCGGGTTTTGTGGTGATCGGTGCTTCTGTTGTTTTATTTATTTAATTCATAAACGAAGCGGTCAGTAAGCGCCCCGGTTTGTGTGGTGATCGGTGCTTGTGTTGTTTTTTTTTCTTAATTAATAAACAAAGCGGTCAGTGAGCGCCCCGGGTTGTGTGGTGATCAGTGCTTGCATTGTTTTATTTATTTATTCAATTAACGAAGCGGTCAGTAAGCGCCCCGATTTGTGTGGTGATCAGTGCTTGTGTTGTTCTATTCATTTAATTAACAAACAATGCGGTCAGTAAGCACCCTGGGTTGTGTGGTGATCAGTGTATGTGTTGTTTTATTTATTTAATTAATAAACGAAGTGGTCAGTAAGCGCCCTCGAGTGTGTGGTGATTGGCGCTTGTGTTATGTCATTTATCATATTAATTAACAAAGCAGCCAGTAAGCGCCCCAGGTTGTGTTGTGATCAGTGCTTGTGTTGTATTATTTATTCAATGAATAAACGAAGTGGTCAGTAAGCGCCCTGGGTTGTGTGGTGATCGGTGCTTGTGTTGTTTTATTTATTTAATTAACAAATAAAGTGATCAGTAAGCGATCCTTGTTGTGTGGTGATCGGTACTTGTGTTGTTTTATTCAATCAATTAATAAACGAGGCGGTCAGTAAGCATCCCGGGTTGTGTGGTGATCGGTGCTTGTGTTGTTTTATTAATTTAATTAATTAACAAAGTGGCCAGTGAGCGCTCCTGGTTGTGTTGTTAACGGTGCTTGTGTTGTTTTATTTATTTAATTAATAAACGAAGCCGTCAGTAAGAGCCCCGGGTTCTGTGGTGATCGGTGCTTGTGTTGTTTTATTTATTTTATAAACAAACGTAGAGATTAGTAAGCACCCCGGGTTGTGTGGTGATTGGCGCTTGTGTTATTTCATTTATTATATTGATTAACAAAGCGACCAGTAAGCGCCCTGAGTTGTTTTTGTATTGGTGTTATTGTTATTTTATCAATTATACTAATTAACAAAGTGGCCAGTAAGTGCCCCAGGTTGTGTGGTGATTAGCGCTTTTGTTATTTTATTTATTATATTGATTAACAAAGTGGCCAGTAAGCGCCCCGGGTTGTGTGGTGATCGGTGCTTGTGTTGTTTTATTTATTTAATTAATAAACGAAGTGGTCAGTAAGCGCCCCCGGTTGTGTGGTGATTGGCGCTTGTGTTATTTTATTTATCATATTAATTAACAAAGTGGCCAGTAAGCGCCCTGGGTTGTGTTTTGATCGGTGCTTGTGTTGTTTTATTCATTTAATTAATAAACAAAGCCGTCAGTAAGCGCCCCGGGTTGTGTGGTGATCGGTGCTTGTGTTGTTTTATTTATTTAATGAATAAACGAAGCGGTTAGTAAGCGCCCTGGGTTGTGTGGTGATTAGCGCTTGTGTAATTTCATTTATTATATTAATTAACAAAGTTGCTAGTAAGCGCCTCAGGTTGTGTGGTGATTGGCGCTTGTGTTATTTAATTTATTATATCAATCAACAAAGTGGCCAGTAAGCGCCCCGGGTTGTGTGGTGATCGGTTCTTGTGTTGTTTTATTTATTTCATTATTAATGAAGCGGTCAGTAAGCGCCTTGGGTTGTGTGGTGATTGGCGCTTGTGTTATTTTATTTATCATATTAATTAACAAAGTGGCCAGTAAGCGCCACGGGTTGTGTGGTGATCGGTGCTTGTGTTGTTTTATTTATTTCATTAATAAACGAAGCGGTCAGTAAGCGCCCTGGGTTGTGTGGTGATTATCGCTTGTGTTATTTTATTTATTATATTAATTAACAAAGAGGCTTTTAAGCGCCCCAGGTTGTGTGGTAATTGGCGCTTGTGTTATTTAATTTATCATATTAATTAACAAAGAGGCCAGTAAGCGCCCAAGGTTGTGTCTTGATCGGTGCTTGTGTTGTTTTATTTATTTAATTAATAAACGAAGCGGTCAGTAAGCTCCCTGGGTTGTGTGGTGATCGGTGCTTATGTTGTTTTATTTATTTCATTAATAAACGAAGCGGTCAGTAAGCGCCCTGGGTTGTGTGGTGATTGGCGCTTGTGTTATTTTATTTATTATATTAATTAACAAAGTGGCTAGTGAGCGCCTCAGGTTGTGTTGTGATTGGCGCTTGTGTTATTTCATTTATTATATCAATCAACTAAGTGGCCAGTAAGCGCCCCGGGTTGTGTGGTGATCGGAGCCTGTGTTGTTTTATTTATATCATTAATGAACGAAGCGGTCAGTAAGCGCCCTGGGTTGTGTGGTGATTGGCGCTTGTGTTATTTTATTTATTATATTAATTAACAAAGTGGCTAGTAAGCACCCCAGGTTGTGTGGTGATTGGCGCTTGTGTTGTTTTATTTATCATATTAATTAACAAATCGGCCAGTAAGCGCCCCGGGTTTTGTGGTGATCGGTGCTTGTGTTGTTTTATTCATTCAATTTATAAACGAAGCGGTCAGTAAGCGCCCTGGGTTGTGTAGTGATCGGCGCTTGTGTTGTTTTATTAATTACATTAATAAACGAAGCGGTCAGTAAGCGCCCTGGGTTGTGTGGTGATTGGCGCTTGTGTTATTTCATTTATTATATTAATTAACAAAGTGGCTAGTAAGCGCCCCAGGTGTTGTGGTGATTGGCGCTTGTGTTATTTTATTTATAATATTAATTAACAAAGTGGCCAGTGAGCGCCTCGGGTTCTGTGGTGATCGGTGCTTCTGTTGTTTTATTTATTTAATTCATAAGCGAAGCAGTCAGTAAGCGCCCCGGTTTGTGTGGTGATTGGCGCTTGTGTTATTTCATTTATTATATTAATTAACAAAGTGGCTAGTAAGCGCCCCAGGTGTTGTGGTGATTGGCGCTTGTGTTATTTTATTTATAATATTAATTAACAAAGTGGCCAGTAAGCGCCTCGGGTTCTGTGGTGATCGGTGCTTGTGTTGTTTTATTGATTTAATTGATAAAAAAATTGGTCAGTAAGTGCCCCAGGTTGTGTGGTGATTGGCGCTTTTGTTATTTTATTTATTATATTAATCAACAAAGTGGCCAGTAAGCGCCTCGGGTTTTGTGGTGATCGGTGCTTCTGTTGTTTTATTTATTTAATTCATAAACGAAGCGGTCAGTAAGCGCCCCGGTTTGTGTGGTGATCGGTGCTTGTGTTGTTTTTTTTTCTTAATTAATAAACAAAGCGGTCAGTGAGCGCCCCGGGTTGTGTGGTGATCGGTGCTTATGTTGTTTTATTTATTTCATTAATAAACGAAGCGGTCAGTAAGCGCCCTGGGTTGTGTGGTGATTGGCGCTTGTGTTATTTTATTTATTATATTAATTAACAAAGTGGCTAGTAAGCACCCCAGGTTGTGTGGTGATTGGCGCTTGTGTTGTTTTATTTATCATATTAATTAACAAATCGGCCAGTAAGCGCCCCGGGTTTTGTGGTGATCGGTGCTTGTGTTGTTTTATTCATTCAATTAATAAACGAAGCGGTCAGTAAGCGCCCTGGGTTGTGTAGTGATCGGCGCTTGTGTTGTTTTATTAATTACATTAATAAACGAAGCGGTCAGTAAGCGCCCTGGGTTGTGTGGTGATTGGCGCTTGTGTCATTTCATTTATTATATTAATTAACAAAGTGGCTAGTAAGCGCCCCAGGTGTTGTGGTGATTGGCGCTTGTGTTATTTTATTTATAATATTAATTAACAAAGTGGCCAGTAAGCGCCTCGGGTTCTGTCGTGATCGGTGCTTCTGTTGTTTTATTTATTTAATTCATAAGCGAAGCAGTCAGTAAGCGCCCCGGTTTGTGTGGTGATCGGTGCTTGTGTTGTTTTTTTTTCTTAATTAATAAACGAAGCGGTCAGTGAGCGCCCCGGGTTGTGTGGTGATCAGTGCTTGCGTTGTTTTATTTATTTATTCAATTAACGAAGCGGTCAGTAAGCGCCCCAATTTGTGTGGTGATTAGTGCTTGTGTTGTTTTATTTATTTAATTAACAAACAATGCGGTCAATAAGCACCCCGGGTTGTGTGGTGATCAGTGTATGTGTTGTTTTAATTATTTAATTAATGAACGAAGTGGTCAGTAAGCGCCCTCGGTTGTGTGGTGATTGGCGCTTTCGTTATGTCATTTATCATATTAATTAACAAAGTGGCCAGTAAGCACCCCAGGTTGGGTTGTGATCGTTGCTTGTGTTGTTTTATTTATTTAATTAATAAACGAAGCGGTCAGTAAGCGCCCCGGGTTGTGTGGTGATTGGCGCTTGTGTTATTTAATCTATTATATTAATTAACAAAGTTGCGAGTAAGCGCCCCGGATTGTGTTGTAATTTGTGCTTGTGTTGTTTTATTTATTTAATTAATAAACGAAGTGGTTAGTAAGCGCCCCCGGTTGTGTGGTGATTGGTGCTTGTGTTATTTTATATATCATATTAATTAACAAAGTGGCCAGTAAGTGCCCTGGGTTGTGTGGTGATCAATGCTTGTGTTGTTTTATTCATTTAATTAATAAACAAAGCGGTCAGTAAGCGCCCTGGGTTGTGTGGTGATCGGTGCGTGTGTTGTTTTATTTATTCAATTAATAAACGAAGTGGACAGTAAGCATCCCGGGTTGTGTGGTGATCGGTGCTAGTGTTGTTTTATTTATTTAATTAATTAACAAAGTGGCCAGTGAGCACTCCTGGTTGTGTTAATAACGGTGCTTGTGTTGTTTTATTTATTTAATTAATAAACGAAGCGGTCAGTAAGAGCCCCGGGTTGGGTGGTGATCGGTGCTTGTGTTGTTTTATTTATTTAATAAACAAACGTAGAGATTAGTAAGCGCCCCACGTTGTGTGGTGATTGGCGCTTGTGTTATTTCATTTATTATATTAATTAACAAAGCAACCAGTTAGCGCCCCGGGTTTTGTGTTGATTCGCGCTTTTGTTATTTTATTTATTATATTATTTAACAAAGCGACTAGTAAGCGCCCCGGGTCGTGTTTGTATTGGTGCTATTGTTATTTTGTTAATTATACTAATTAACAAAGTGGCCAGTAAGTGCCCCAGGATGTGTGGTGATTGGCGCTTTTGTTATTTTATTAATTATATTAATCAACAAAGTGGCCAGTAAGCGCCCCGGGTTGTGTGGTGATCGGTGCTTGTGTTGTTTTATTTATTTAATTAATAAACGAAGTGGTCAGTAAGCGCCCCCGGTTGTGTGGTGATTGGCGATTGTGTTATTTTATTTATCATATTAATTAACAAAGTGGCCAGTAAGCGCCCTGGGTTGTGTTTTGATCGGTGCTTGTGTTGGTTTATTCATTTAATTAATAAACAAAGCCGTCAGTAAGCGCCCCGGGTTGTGTGCTGATCGGTGCTTGTGTTGTTTTATTTATTTCATTAATAAACGAAGCGGTCAGTAAGCGCCCCAGGTTGTGTGGTGATTAGCGGTTGTGTAATTTTATTTATTATATTAATTAACAAAGTGGCTAGTAAGCGCCTCAGGTTGTGTGGTGATTGGCGCTTGTGTAATTTCATTTATTATATCAATCAACAAAGTGGCCAGTAAGCGCCCCGGGTTGTGTGGTGATCGGTTCTTGTGTTGTTTTATTTATTTCATTATTAAACGAAGTGGTCAGTAAGCGCCTTGGGTTGTGTCTAGATCGGTGCTTGTGTTGTTTTATTTATTTAATTAATAAACGCAGTGGTCAGTAAGCTCCCTTGGTTATGTGGTGATCGGTGCTTATGTTGTTTTATTTTTTTCATTAATAAACGAAGCGGTCAGTAAGCGCCCTGGGTTGTGTGGTAATTGGCGCTTGTGTTATTTCATTTATTATATTAATTAACAAAAAGGCTTGTAAGCGCCCCAGGTTGTGTGGTGTTTGGCGCTTGTGTTATTTAATTTATCATATTAATTAACAAAGTGGCCAGTAAGCGCCCAAGGTTGTGTCTTGATCCGTGCTTGTGTTGTTTTATTTATTTAATTAATAAACGCAGCGGTCAGTAAGCTCCCTGGGTTGTGTGGTGATCGGTGCTTATGTTATTTTATTTATTATATTAATTAACAAAGTGGCTAGTGAGCACCTCAGGTTGTGTTGTGATTGGCGCTTGTGTTATTTCATTTATTATATCAATCATCAAAGTGGCCAGTAAGCGCCCCGGGTTGTGTGGTGATCGGTGCTTGTGTTGTTTTATTTATTTCATTAATAAACGAAGCGGTCAGTAAGCGCCCTGGGTTGTGTGGTGATTGGCGCTTGTGTTATTTTATTTATCATATTAATTAACAAAGTGGCTAGTAAGCACCCCAGGTTGTGTGGTGATCGGTGCTTGTGTTGTTTTATTCATTTAATTAATAAACGAAGCGGTCAGTAAGCGCCCCGGGTTGTGTGGTGATCGGCGCTTGTGTTGTTTTATTTATTTCATTAATAAACGAAGCGGTCAGTAAGCGCCCTGGATTGTGTGGTGATCAGTGTATGTGTTGTTTTATTTATTTAATCAATGAACGAAGTGGTCAGTAAGCGCCCTCGAGTGTGTGGTGATTGGCGCTTGTGTTATGTTATTTATCATATTAATTAACAAAGCAGCCAGTAAGCGCCCCAGGTTGTGTTGTGATCGGTGCTTGTGTTGTTTTATTTATTTTATAAACAAACGTAGAGATTAGTAAGCACCCCGGGTTGTGTGGTGATTGGCGCTTGTGTTATTTCATTTATTATATTGATTAACAAAGCGACCAGTAAGCGCCCCGAGTTGTGTTTGTATTGGTGTTATTGTTATTTCATCAATTATACTAATTAACAAAGTGGCCAGTAAGTGCCCCAGGTTGTGTGGTGATTAGCGCTTTTGTTATTTTATTTATTATATTAATCAACAAAGTGGCCAGTAAGCGCCCCGGGTTGTGTGGTGATCGGTGCTTGTGTTGTTTTATTTATTTAATTAATAAACGAAGTGGTCAGTAAGCGCCCCCGGTTGTGTGGTGATTGGCGCTTGTGTTATTTTATTTATCATATTAATTAACAAAGTGGCCAGTTAGCGCCCTGGGTTGTGTTTTGATCGGTGCTTGTGTTGTTTTATTCATTTAATTAATAAACAAAGCCGTCAGTAAGCGCCCCGGGTTGTGTGGTGATCGGTGCTTGTGTTGTTTTATTTATTTAATGAATAAACGAAGCGGTTAGTAAGCGCCCTGGGTTGTGTGGTGATTAGCGCTTGTGTAATTTCATTTATTATATTAATTAACAAAGTGGCTAGTAAGCGCCTCAGGTTGTGTGGTGATTGGCGCTTGTGTTATTTAATTTATTATATCAATCAACAAAGTGGCCAGTAAGCGCCCCGGGTTGTGTGGTGATCGGTTCTTGTGTTGTTTTATTTATTTCATTATTAATGAAGCGGTCAGTAAGCGCCTTGGGTTGTGTGGTGATTGGCGCTTGTGTTATTTTATTTATCATATTAATTAACAACGTGGCCAGTAAGCGCCACGGGTTGTGTGGTGATCGGTGCTTGTGTTGTTTTATTTATTTCATTAATAAACGAAGCGGTCAGTAAGCGCCCTGGGTTGTGTGGTGATTGGCGCTTGTGTTATTTTATTTATTATATTAATTAACAAAGAGGCTTGTAAGCGCCCCAGGTTGTGTGGTAATTGGCGCTTGTGTTATTTAATTTATCATATTAATTAACAAAGTGGCCAGTAAGCGCCCAAAGTTGTGTCTTGATCGGTGCTTGTGTTGTTTTATTTATTTAATTAATAAACGCAGCGGTCAGTAAGCTCCCTAAGTTGTGTGGTGATCGGTGCTTATGTTGTTTTATTTATTTCATTAATAAACAAAGCGGTCAGTAAGCGCCCCGGGTTGTGTGGTGATCGGAGCTTGTGTTGTTTTATTTATTTCATTAATGAACGAAGCGGTCAGTAAGCGCCCTGGGTTGTGTGGTGATTGGCGCTTGTGTTATTTTATTTATTATATTAATTAACAAAGTGGCTAGTAAGCACCCCAGGTTGTGTGGTGATTGGCGCTTGTGTTGTTTTATTTATCATATTAATTAACAAATCGGCCAGTAAGCGCCCCGGGTTTTGTGGTGATCGGTGCTTGTGTTGTTTTATTCATTCAATTAATAAACGAAGCGGTCAGTAAGCGCCCCGGGTTGTGTAGTGATCGGCGCTTGTGTTGTTTTATTTATTACATTAATAAACGAAGCGGTCAGTAAGCGCCCTGGGTTGTGTGGTAATTGGCGCTTGTGTTATTTCATTTATTATATTAATTAACAAAGTGGCTAGTAAGCGCCCCAGGTGTTGTGGTGATTGGCGCTTGTGTTATTTTATTTATCATATTAATTAACAAAGTGGCCAGTAAGCGCCTCGGGTTCTGTGGTGATCGGTGCTTCTGTTGTTTTATTTATTTAATTCATAAGCGAAGCAGTCAGTAAGCGCCCCGGTTTGTGTGGTGATCAGTGCTTGTGTTGTTTTTTTTTCTTAATTAATAAACGAAGCGGTCAGTGAGCGCCCCGGGTTGTGTGGTGATCAGTGCTTGCGTTGTTTTATTCATTTATTCAATTAACAAAGCGGTCAGTAAGCGCCCCAATTTGTGTGGTGATCAGTGCTTGTGTTGTATTATTTATTTAATTAACAAACAATGCGGTCAATAAGCACCCCGGGTTGTGTGGTGATCAGTGTATGTGTTGTTTTAATTATTTAATTAATGAACGAAGTGGTCAGTAAGCGCCCTCGGTTGTGTGGTGATTGGCGCTTTCGTTATGTCATTTATCATATTAATTAACAAAGTGGCCAGTAAGCACCCCAGGTTGTGTTGTGATCGGTGCTTGTGTTGTTTTATTTATTTAATTAATAAACGCAGCGGTCAGTAAGCTCCCTGGGTTGTGTGGTGATCGGTGCTTATGTTGTTTTATTTATTTCATTAATAAACAAAGCGGTCAGTAAGCGCCCTGGGTTGTGTGGTGATTGGCGCTTGTGTTATTTTATTTATTATATTAATTAACAAAGTGGCTAGTGAGCGCCTCAGGTTGTGTTGTGATTGGCGCTTGTGTTATCTCATTTATTATATTAATCAACTAAGTGGCCAGTAAGCGCCCCGGGTTGTGTGGTGATCGGAGCTTGTGTTGTTTTATTTATTTCATTAATGAACGAAGCGGTCAGTAAGCGCCCTGGGTTGTGTGGTGATTGGCGCTTGTGTTATTTTATTTATTATATTAATTAACAAAGTGGCTAGTAAGCACCCCAGGTTGTGTGGTGATTGGCGCTTGTGTTGTTTTATTTATCATATTAATTAACAAATCGGCCAGTAAGCGCCCCGGGTTTTGTGGTGATCGGTGCTTGTGTTGTTTTATTCATTCAATTAATAAACGAAGCGGTCAGTAAGCGCCCCGGGTTGTGTAGTGATCGGCGCTTGTGTTGTTTTATTTATTACATTAATAAACGAAGCGGTCAGTAAGCGCCCTGGGTTGTGTGGTGATTGGCGCTTGTGTTATTTCATTTATTATATTAATTAACAAAGTGGCTAGTAAGCGCCCCAGGTGTTGTGGTGATTGGCGCTTGTGTTATTTTATTTATCATATTAATTAACAAAGTGGCCAGTAAGCGCCTCGGGTTCTGTGGTGATCGGTGCTTCTGTTGTTTTATTTATTTAATTCATAAGCGAAGCAGTCAGTAAGCGCCCCGGTTTGTGTGGTGATCGGTGCTTGTGTTGTTTTTTTTTCTTAATTAATAAACGAAGCGGTCAGTGAGCGCCCCGGGTTGTGTGGTGATCAGTGCTTGCGTTGTTTTATTTATTTATTCAATTAACGAAGCGGTCAGTAAGCGCCCCAATTTGTGTGGTGATCAGTGCTTGTGTTGTTTTATTTATTTAATTAACAAACAATGCGGTCAATAAGCACCCCGGGTTGTGTGGTGATCAGTGTATGTGTTGTTTTAATTATTTAATTAATGAACGAAGTGGTCAGTAAGCGCCCTCGGTTGTGTGGTGATTGGCGATTTCGTTATGTCATTTATCATATTAATTAACAAAGTGGCCAGTAAGCACCCCAGGTTGTGTTGTGATCGGTGCTTGTGTTGTTTTATTCATTCAATTAATAAACGAAGCGGTCAGTAAGCGCCCTGGGTTGTGTGGTGATCGGTGCTTGTGTAGTTTTATTTATTTAATTAACAAACGAAGTGATCAGTAATTGATCCTGGTTGTGTGGTGATCGGTGCTTGTGTTGTTTTATTTAATCAATTAATAAACGAGGCGATCAGTAAGCGCCCCGGGTTGTGTGGTGATTGGCGCTTGTGTTATTTAATCTATTATATTAATTAACAAAGTTGCGAGTGAGCGCCCCGGATTGTGTTGTAATTTGTGCTTGTGTTGTTTTATTTATTTAATTAATAAACGAAGTGGTTAGTAAGCGCCCCCGGTTGTGTGGTGATTGGTGCTTGTGTTATTTTATATATCATATTAATTAACAAAGTGGCCAGTAAGCGCCCTGGGTTGTGTGGTGATCAATGCATGTGTTGTTTTATTCATTTAATTAATAAACAAAGCGGTCAGTAAGCGCCCTGGGTTGTGTGGTGATCGGTGCGTGTGTTGTTTTATTTATTTAATTAATAAACGAAGTGGACAGTAAGCATCCCGGGTTGTGTGGTGATCGGTGCTAGTGTTGTTTTATTTATTTAATTAATTAACAAAGTGGCCAGTGAGCACTTCTGGTTGTGTTAATAACGGTGCTTGTGTTGTTTTATTTATTTAATTAATAAACGAAGCGGTCAGTAAGAGCCCCGGGTTGTGTGGTGATCGGTGCTTGTGTTGTTTTATTTATTTTATAAACAAACGTAGAGATTAGTAAGCGCCCCGGGTTGTGTGGTGATTGGCGCTTGTGTTATTTTATTTATTATATTAATTAACAAAGCAACCGGTTAGCGCCCCGGGTTTTGTGTTGATTCGCGCTTTTGTTATTTTATTTATTATATTATTTAACAAAGCGACTAGTAAGCGCCCCGGGTCGTGTTTGTATTGGTGCTATTGTTATTTTATTAATTATACTAATTAACAAAGTGGCCAGTAAGTGCCCCAGGATGTGTGGTGATTGGCGCTTTTGTTATTTTATTAATTATATTAATCAACAAAGTGGCCAGTAAGCGCCCCGGGTTGTGTGGTGATCGGTGCTTGTGTTGTTTTATTTATTTAATTAATAAACAAAGTGGTCAGTAAGCGCCCCCGGTTGTGTGGTGATTGGCGATTGTGTTATTTTATTTATCATATTAATTAACAAAGTGGCCAGTAAGCGCCCTGGGTTGTGTTTTGATCGGTGCTTGTGTTGTTTTATTCATTTAATTAATAAACAAAGCCGTCAGTAAGCGCCCCGGGTTGTGTGCTGATCGGTGCTTGTGTTGTTTTATTTATTTCATTAATAAACGAAGCGGTCAGTAAGCGCCCCAGGTTGTGTGGTGATTAGCGGTTGTGTAATTTTATTTATTATATTAATTAACAAAGTGGCTAGTAAGCGCCTCAGGTTGTGTGGTGATTGGCGCTTGTGTAATTTCATTTATTATATCAATCAACAAAGTGGCCAGTAAGCGCCCCGGGTTGTGTGGTGATCGGTTCTTGTGTTGTTTTATTCATTTCATTATTAAACGAAGTGGTCAGTAAGCGCCTTGGGTTGTGTCTTGATCGGTGCTTGTGTTGTTTTATTTATTTAATTAATAAACGCAGTGGTCAGTAAGCTCCCTGGGTTGTGTGGTGATCGGTGCTTATGTTGTTTTATTTTTTTCATTAATAAACGAAGCGGTCAGTAAGCGCCCTGGGTTGTGTGGTAATTGGCGCTTGTGTTATTTCATTTATTATATTAATTAACAAAGTGGCTTGTAAGCGCCCCAGGTTGTGTGGTGTTTGGCGCTTGTGTTATTTAATTTAACAACTAATTAACAAAGTGGCCAGTAAGCGCCCCGGGTTGTGTCTTGATCGGTGCTTGTGTTGTTTTATTTTTTTCGTTAATAAACGAAGCGGTCAGTAAGCGCCCTGGGTTGTGTGGTGATTGGCGCTTGTGTTATTTTATTTATTATATTAATTAACAAAGTGGCTAGTGAGCACCTCAGGTTGTGTTGTGATTGGCGCTTGTGTTATTTCATTTATTATATCAATCAACAAAGTGGCCAGTAAGCGCCCCGGGTTGTGTGGTGATCGGTGCTTGTGTTGTTTTATTTATTTCATTAATAAACGAAGCGGTCAGTAAGCGCTCTGGGTTGTGTGGTGATTGGCGCTTGTGTTATTTTATTTATTATATTAATTAACAAAGTGGCTAGTAAGCACCCCAGGTTGTGTGGTGATCGGTGCTTGTGTTGTTTTATTCATTTAATTAATAAACGAAGTGGTCAGTAAGCGCCCCGGGTTGTGTGGTGATCGGCGCTTGTGTTGTTTTATTTATTTCATTAATAAACGAAGCGGTCAGTAAGCGCCCTGGGTTGTGTGGTGATTGGCGCTTGTGTTATTTCATTTATTATATTAATTAACAAAGTGGCTAGTAAGCGCCCCAGGTGTTGTGGTGATTGGCGCTTGTGTTATTTTATTTATCACATCAATTAACAAAGTGGCCAGTAAGCTCCCCGGGTTGTGTGGTGATTGGCGCTTTTGTTATTATTTAAAGCATTAAATTCAAAAGTGGCTAGTAGGCGTTTCGTGTTACTGGGTTATTTAGCATTGGGTTTTTGGGTTTAATAGCTTGGGGTTTATTTATTTATCATGTTAGATAATTCTGTTGAGTTATGTGGGTTTTTGCGTTTTGCTCCATATAGCCAATTTGAATTTTGCGCTTCTTTGGGTGCCACGTTTGGGAGCCCTGCACGCGTCCATACACTTTTTCCCCCGTTGGCCCACTATTTATCGCTGTCTCTCTCTCATCCCCCCACGTTCGACGACCACACAATATCCCTCTCTCGTAACATGCACCGCGAAACAACCTCTCTCTGGTTCTCCTTCAACACCACGTCAAAACAATTATAATTCTAAACATCGTACCTTACGGCTGAAAGTACGCACGTGAGAACGAGCCGCGTCCCGACAAGAGCTGGTTAACCCCCTTTGTTATCGCTCTCTCGGGGGGCTCGAATTCTCTCCTTCTGTTCTCCCCTGACTCCGCGGCAGGTGTCACCTCTCGGGGCCGTGTCGTACCCGGGGCCTGACTGCTGGGCAGGCGGTTGAACTCGGCGTGGCCCGCTGACTCGATGGCGTGCTCTCGTTCGGCCTCTGCTGCAGGTCTTGTTGACGGGAGGCGGTGTGGCAAGGCAGCAGGTGGCACGGCAGCGGGGCCGTCGTTGTCACGACCTGGGTCGATCTCCGGACGCTCTTGTCCCCGATGGCAATTTACTCTCTCTCTCTCTCTCTTTTTTTCTCTCACACTCCGACAACGCGCAAATTTCTCCGTACACACACACTGTGCAAAAACTCGGTGGTTTTCCTAACGAACCTCTCGGCGTAGTAGCCCGCTAAGGAATGGCTCAAGCGCGCGCGCGGCAACATACTCCCGGTATCTCTCTCTCTCGCGGCGCTGCCGCTGCAGCGCTCACAGCATATACGCGGGCATGTATTCTTTCATTTCTATATCTGTCTGTCGCTGCCGTGCCCTTGTCTCGTCCAACCGTGCCTCTTTCCTCGAAGCCACATGTGTATCAACAAACAAGAGAAAAACACGAGTGCATGACTATATATATATATACGTTTCTACTAGTCGACTCACATGGAGTCGTCGGTGGGACGGGTGAAAAGTAACTTCGTTACTTTTACCACGTCACAAACTCTTCCCCCCTAGGCTGGAGATACTTTTTCATCTTCTAAGCTGATATACAACCGACGACTCCAAGCAATGATTACCATAACGTACGTAATTATACTCACGTGGGCCCTGTAGGCCTCTTGTCCACGCGATATCTGTCCTCTCTTCTACGGGTTTGCCTCGCCTGCGATCCCGTAGTTTCCGCGGCCAGCGTTCGCGGCGTCCCCCGTGTCCTCTCGGCCGCGTTCTCTTCCCTTGTCTCCCATTTATACCTTATCTCCTTCCCTTGTCTTCTCTCTATACCTTGTCTCCTCCCTTTGTCTCTCTCCGAATCCCTGGTCCTTTAATCTTCTATACTCCTGGAATTTCCCTTGTCACTTACTAATCTTAGTGGGTGTCTTCGGCTAGGAAGGCTCGGTACAACACGACTTCCTGAATTTCTTGTGGGAACTCTAGTAGGCTGCCCCAGATACGTTCGACCTGCCTGACTCGCTCCTCTGGCCACTGTCCTAGCCCGTGGGTCGGTCGGCTTCGTTTCCTCGGGGACGTCGTTAGAGACGTCGAGGAGCGCTCGGAGTCGGTCTCCCGCGCTTCACCCAGGCTAAACGTCCTGGCGTGGTTGTTTCCTTCTCGTCTACGTTCCAGAAACAACCTAAGATCGGAATTGTCGCGCTGCGTTGTTCCGTTGCGGGTTGAGGTTCGTATTTCAGATGGGGCTGTCATCGAGGTGGTATTCCGGTATCGTTCCCCTTCATATCTTTTTTTCGTACATGGGGTTCCGTAATCTTCTGATCCTCGTACCGCCTTGTACGTACGATAGGCGTCCTTACACCGGGGGCACTCCTGCACCTGGACATGTAACCGCCCGCAGTTACAGCAGTGGACATTCTTGAGCGGTTGGGGGCACCCCTTGAGTTGATGTCCTCGACCCCAACAGTTGAAGCAGGCGCGGGGGGGTGGGTCTAAACACGGGTGGGTCGGAATACTCCTAAGCCCCGAAAACAGAGCTCCTGTGGCCCGTCTTGGGAAACGTTTGTCCTGCTCGGTTCGGTCTCCCATGTATACCTCAACTTGGTCCTCGCGCCTTGATTTCCTGACCGGGGAGCCGGCCTCGGAGCTATTTGTCCAGTTTTGTAATTCCGGGTTTCCGGAGACGTAATCGTCTCCGTGTACTTGGCGTCGGGGATTATTGGGGTCGGCGCGCTTGTTTTTCTTACCCCCGCGTTTCAGCCGACGTGTCTTACGCTCTCCATTTTCCTTGTTTCCCTCGTAGCGGGGGTTGAGGTTTCCATTATCCCGTTCGTTGTTAGTGCGGGTCGGGGTCGCTTGAGGTTCCTCAAGGTCCCAGCTTTCGTCCGATGTTTGAGGAAATCCTACTGTCGGGCGCGGAATCGGTACGATGCCCTTCATAGGCGTGTAATTTATTCGTCTTTCAGTAAGTAGACCGCCCGGACGAGTTACCCAACTCGTAAATTCCGGCTGAGGTATTTTCTTTTCCTGGCCTCCAGCCGCGGCCGATTGAGCGTCCGCGAGTCTGGAATGCCAAATTAGGTAGCGATCTTCTAGTCCCTGCTTCCGAGCTTTCTCCGATTGTCCTTGATTCTCCCCGGTCTGTCGTTCGAGCGCATCCAGCCGTCGCTCTTCTTGCCTCTACCTTTCAGCTCTCTGCTCAAACAGCGTCGGCACTGCGGGTTGGGTGGAGGGGGCGGATACGACCAACCTCTGCCTTTGCCGTACCGGTACGGGTGTTACGTATGGTCCGGACTCTCCATTCATTTCCCTTATGTCTCCATTCGATCGTGCCTGTCGTTTTCCGGTCACCTTCTCTTGTCTGAGGATCTCCGACTCAGGTTCCAGCGCTTCTACGCGTTCGGGTATGACAGGCGTGCCCCCTTCCGCGGAGCAAGCTGAAACACTAAGGAGATACGACTCATTGGCGTCCGCGGTTGTTGTGGTTTCGGTTTCCATTGGCGCATCTCTCTCGTCCAGTGATAGTCCAATCATCCGTGTCTCTCCAACTGACGGCGATCTATCCCCTTGAGCATAACCCGTCTTTAGGTTCGGGTCGTCTTGCTCTTCGTCGATTAGTTTCTCAATCGCGTCCACCTCGCTCGGTGCCATGGTAGAGACTCGATCCTCGTCGTCAGTTTGAAGAAGTTCGTCCTCCTTCCTCTGAGTCAC
This sequence comes from Copidosoma floridanum, assembly GCF_036245765.1. Classification (NCBI taxonomy): domain Eukaryota; kingdom Metazoa; phylum Arthropoda; class Insecta; order Hymenoptera; family Encyrtidae; genus Copidosoma; species Copidosoma floridanum. The sequence continues at coordinate 7,586,075 of NW_028321893.1, forward strand.
CAACGCTATCTCGTCAGGGCCCGGGATCTCCTCTTCTATGGTTCCCAGAGTTGACTTGGGGGCGCACTTGGGGTAGAGACTATGTCTCCTTCGGCGTCTTGGTTCAGGGCTCAGCCTTGTCATCCGAGCCATGACCTGGATGGGATCTTCCGAGGTCGTATGTACTGTTGGGAACCGTAGGCTTGGCTTGGTCCCCCTCAGCTGGACCCCACGGTAGTGTCCTCCCAATCCCCTACCGGTATGGTACAGGTAGAGCGCACCTTGGTCTGAGGTCTTCCCGTAGCTCGCGCCGTAGGCTTCGTCAGCGTTATATATGACCAGGCGTTGCCCTGCCTCGATCGCTATAGTCCCAAGTGCCTCGTCGGTCCACTGGCGTTGTCGAGGTATCTCGGTCCATTTTAAGCGTATCAGCGCTTCCTCGATCTCTTGGCTTACTCCTTGGATCTGGGCTGTGATTCTCAGGGCGTGAAGCCCGCATTGCCCGTCTGAAGGAACCTCCAGCAAGTTGTACGCCGGCATCGTCACCTCGGTGACGTCGTTGGTGGCGTCTACAGTCGTAGTCTCAGGCTTGGTCTCTTCAACGTCTTCACCCAGGTCGTCATTGTGGTTTGGCTGGATCATCATCGTCGTAATCTCTGAAATTTACAGTTGCATTAGTATTATTACTAAGTACGGCCCTACCTACTCTTCTCCCCCCCGTCTTCCTCTAGGCTCTAGGTACTTTTTCAGCTCTGATACGTGCGCCTTGTTTACCCTTCGACTCGTTCCGGATGGGTCATCCAATATGTATACTGTCGGAGACCTTACTTCCACGATGGTATAAGGCCCTTCGTATTTCGGCGCCAATTTTGCCGAGAACCTTTTTGAGGCGTCCGAAATCGGGTGGGTCCTTCTCAATACTTTGGTGCCAACCGGGAAATGCACGTCTTTGCGCCCCTTGTCGTACTGCCTCCCTTGCCTCTCCCTAGCTTGATCTATGTGTTTGATCACTAAATCTCGCAGAGCGTCCAGTCTTTTCATTCGATCTTCCCAGTCCTTGGGGTCGATCTTTTGTACCGGTCTCCCTCCCTCTACTTGTCTCCGGAGGCTCTTAACTGGCCTGGGATGTCTTCCAAAATTTAGGAAGGCGGGCGATACCTTCGTTGTAGCCTGAACAGCAGTGTTCATCGCATGTCGGAATTCGTGTAAGTGCCGATCCCAATTCCGATGATCCCCGCCCACGAACGCCGCCACCATGGACTTATAGGTACGTATGCTTCGCTCGGCTGGGTCTGCCTGTGGATGATACGGGGGTGTCGTTACGTGCTTGACGCCATACTCTTCCAGCGTCTGATTTAAGTGTTGATTTTCAAACTCTCGTCCGTTGTCCGTCAATAAATAGTCTGGAGTTTCCCAACGGAATAATATCAGCTCCTCGAACGCTCTGGCTATCGCCTTTCCATCTATCCTTCGCAACGGTTTCACTTCTATCCAACGGGTAAACAGGTCGTGAAATAGCACCACATACTTGAAACCTCCCTTACTGGGTGGAAACTCCATACAGTCAGCTGCTACTACGGCCCATGGTCGTTCGACAATTCGAGTACCCATCAGTCCCTGGGGACCCGCTTGTGATACCTTATAACGTTGACAAACTTCGCATCTCTGCACGAAGTGTCGTACGTCGTAGTACATTCCCTTCCAATAGTAGTCTCGGGCCACTCTGTCGTAGGTTTTCTCGATCCCGAGGTGTCCGGTAGAGGGTGTGCAATGCGCCTCCTCTAATACTTGTTTTCGGTGGTCGGTGGGGATTACTAATCTCCAGTTTTCCTCCCGGAAGAGGACAGGATCTAGAAGGGGATCGTTTCTAAAACGATACAGTCGTCCCTCGTCAATCATCCAATTCTGGTATTTAATAGGGTTCTCGGCCACCTTCGTGAGCATACGGCAGTATTCCGGATCTTCCAGGGTGTCGAAGGTGATTGTCGACACTTCGTCCATTTCCTCCCCGTGTAATCTCGATAGCGCGTCAGGGACATGGTTGAGTGCACCCTTCCGGTGTACCACATTAAAGCTCCACTGCTGGAGCTCCATTATCCACCTAGCTACTCTCCCCGAGGGCTCAGGCATCTTGAACAACCACTTCAACGAGTGGTGATCGGTGATCACGGTAAACTCATATCCCTCTAGGTACGGTCTTAGATTTTTGATAGCCCAGACGACGGCTAGACACTCCTTCTCCGTCGTCGAGTAATTTTTCTCGGCCTGAGTCAGCGCGCGACTGGAATATACTATTGGATGCTCTCCGTCCTCCCCTTCCTGCGTCAAAACTGCTCCCAAAGCGAAATCGCTGGCGTCTGTCTGCAGTGTAAACGGCTTACTGAAGTCTGGTCTAGCGAGTACGGGAGCTCTCACAAGGGCTTCTCTGAGGCTCTCGAAGGCTTCTTGATGTTCCGCATCCCACGTCCACGCCTGCCCCTTTCGCAATAGTTTTACCAGCGGAATCTTGTTATCCGAGTCATTGGCCAGAAATCTCGCGTACCAGCCAATCATTCCCAAAAATCGGCGTAGCTGCCGGATGTTTCGAGGTGCGGGGTAGTCAAGGATCGGTTCGACCTTGGTCGGATCCGGTCTTAGCCCGTCCCGATCTAAAATATACCCTAGGTATGTGATTTCTGAAACACAGAACTCGCACTTGTCTAATTTGATCTCCAAGCCTGATTTCCTCAGTCGGCTTAACACTAAACTTAGATAGTGGAGATGTTCTTCGAAGGAGTCCGTCGCAACAATTATGTCGTCTAGGTATCCAAAGACATGTGGTTGCAACTCCGGTCCGAACAGCGCGTCTATGAGTCGTTGAAATGTCATGGGTGCATTGGTCAGCCCGAAGGGCATGCGTTTGAAATGCCACAGGCCCGACCCGGGCATGGAGAAGGCTGTGTACCTTCGACCACTTTTGGCCATAGGTACTTGATAGTAGGCTTGTTTCAAGTCCACTTTGGAGAGATATCTCGCGCTTCGTAGACGGTCCAATATCGAGTCCATACTTGGAAGCGGGTAAGCGTCTCTCTCCGTCACCTTGTTTAGGTCTCGGTAATCTATACAAAACCGATACGTGCCGTCTGGCTTCCTTATCATCACCGGCGCACTGGAATAATCACTGGCCGATCTTTCTATAATGCCCTCTTTAGCCAGGCGTTCCACTTCCGCGGTGGCTATCTCCAGCATCTTAGGTGACATCCTACGTAACCGGTGTCGTATGGGCGTAGGGTCCGTAACCACGATCACGTGCTCCGTTAAGGGGGTCAACCCCACGGGTTCACCCGTCCCAGCCCAGGCTTGGGTCACCGTCATTTCTACCCTACTTCTTTCGTCAGGGCCGATTTCCCTGATACCAGCACATTCGGCATACACTGCCGATATCTTAATCTTGGCTTCATCCTCGAACCGGTACCAAGTACCTTCTTCGATTCGCCACCAACCCTTGGCTAATTTCGTCTCCAGGTCAAACGCCCGTATGAAGTCCATCCCGAGTATGAGGCTCTCCTTAATGTTATGTACTACCCGCAACGTAATAGGTCGAGTCCAATGTTCTAACTCAAAATTCACCCTGAGTATCCCCATAATTGGGGTAATACCTCCATTTACGTTTACGGTAACCATGTTGCTAGCCTCGAGTCGATCCTTGAACATGTGACCGACTTCAGGTCCTGCTATTGACGCCTGGGCTCCACTGTCAAACAGGGCCTTAAACTCCCTTCCTCCTAGCACCACCGTCAAATAATTCCGGGGTTCCGGAGTTTTAACCTGACTCTGACGAGTTGCAGCAATCAAAGCTCCGTGTACGTCCCGAACTGGGGTGACGTCCTCTCGCGCGCTTCGAAGTCCGGGATCGGAGACCCCTAGACCGAGCGATGGCTGAGAGGGTGAGTCAGGTTGTACCCCGTCTGTCTCTTCTGCCACCTCTACGAGGGTGTCCCGTGTCGTCTCTCGTGACTGCATCGCTTCCAGTGCGCTTCGAGATCCTGAGGTGTTCATTCCTCGATCGAGCGCTACCGGAGAGTGCAAGTCCAAGTCTAGTTCTTCTTTCCCATGTACTAAACCGGGGGGATCGGAAGAGCTTACTTGTTCTGACCCCCCACTTCCCCGTTTCCCAGGAGTTTTCTCAGGAACTCGCATTTGGGACAGTCCACAAATGTTACTCCGGTTTCTCCGCAGTTTAGACATCTAGGAGTCGGGGGTTTAAGCCTCCCTGGACAGTCCCGAGCCCGGTGTCCCTTGCCTCCACAAGCAAAACACCTGGCCTCTGAGCAGTCTACTGCTCGATGTCCCACTCCTCTGCAGATAAAACAGGGGCCGTAAAAGTTATCGCTCTGTTCCTCGGTCGTTTGGGTTGTTATCGGGTTCCCCGTCGTCTCCCCTGGTCTCTGTCTCCACACCGGACTATTGGTCCAGCCGGCCTTGTTGGGGGGATGATTGGGGTTTCCTCCCATTTTCCGTTTATCCAAATTTCCGACCGCAGCCACAGCAGAGGTCGGTACCTCCTCTTCGTCTGGTGTCGTCTGGAGCTGTACGATTGCTGTCAGTTCGGATGTGGCTTCCTCCTTGACTTTGGCGGTTGCCTGGCTTTTACCCTTCACCTTCTTTGGTTGAACCGTTACATCGCTTAGTTGTTCGGTTACTTCCTGCACTTCGGCTACCCTTGTTCTGGTACCCGGGTTAGCGTATGCTGCCCCTGGGACGTGCATAATTTCTGCCGGTGGAGGTGGCCTATAGCGCCCATCCAACTCCTTCTGTCCCGCCCAGCGTCTACCATAAAATTCGATATCGTCAAGCGTACAAATGACTTTGTCCGACATAGCCCGCCGATATTCCGGTAACAAATTCCGGAAAGCGCGATATGCCAGTTTTTCTTCTGTGGGAGGTCTCTGGAATTTTGACGCTATATAGCGGAAATTAGTGAGAAAGACCGAAATTTTCTCCGTCTTACCCTGAGTGCGGGTGAAGAGATCCTGCATCAGATCCTCTTCCTCGTACTCTCCGCCGAACTGCCTTCGAAAGGCGGTATGGAAACTTTTCCATGACCGGCAGTCAACTCTGATGGTTCGGAACCATCTGGCGGCCCTTTTCTGAAGTATGCTCGGTAAGGCCCCAAGCAGATCGTTGTCACTGAAACCAGTGCCGTTCCGACAATCTTCCAACTGATCTAGGAACTCGCCTGAGTCTTCCCCTTTATCTTCGCCGGTAAATCGCAGGCCCCAGCTTTGCAACATCTTGACAGCTTGGGCCTGATTCCCGCCTCGGTTTCTTGTTTCGTCGGGCTTAACGTTAGTTTCCCGGTGTTGGCGCGTCTTCTTACGGGAGTTACGCACATCTTCGATGGATCCTTCGCTATCGCTCTCGCGTTGTCTACCGGTGACATTCCGGTATGGGTTCAAAGTGTCCACCCGTTCCCTCGCGTCTTTTCTTGCATTCGCATCCGTAGGTTTCCGAAACGGATTTTGGTTCCAGACGGGATCTTCCCGGGAGAACAGGGTGTCTTTCACCAGTCCCTTCATTCTTGGAGGATTGAGCTGGATTTTCGTTTTCGGTTTACCCGGGTTTCCTTTCCCTTCCTGTTGGTCCCCTTTGCCCTTCGTCTTTGGGATGTCCCAATTATCTTGCGGCATCCCAAGGTAATCGGTCTCCTCTTCTGAAGGGTATCTCCCTTCCCAGCCGTCCCACAGGCCCAGTGGCTGGTATCGTTTGTCGGTTTGACGGTCATGTACCCTTTCATCCACCCTAGCCGCTCGTACTTCTTCTTCATTCCCTCGTCTGAGCGTTTGCTTGGGTTCTTTTAAGCGGGTCGACTTATCCTCTCCCATAGCCGTCTTATAAATATACGCGTCTGTATTGTTTCCTTCGTCCTTTTTCGGGTTGACGGGTATAAACCGTCGTTCACTTGACGTTTCGTCTGATTCCAAGATCTCCAATCTTCTTCGTTCTAGTGGCATGTCATTATTCGGTTTGATTTGTTGAGCGAGTACGTTCGTACGCGGCATCGGCTTAGGAGTCGCCAAGCGCCTAAGTTCTTCTTCCAGATCGAACCTTACCCGCATCTTTGACATGGGGTCTCCTGCGTGTGGTGCGGTATATGCCTTCCACATCTGGGAGGAGAAAAATTCCAGACGCGTTGGAACCGGAATATTGCTGATAACCCGGGGTGTCGCTAGCGGCGTCGAAGGGCTGCGTTGTATCTTCACTCGATCGAGCGGTGTACTCGAAGCGGTCCTTCCCCCGGTCGTGGTCCTTATTGGTTGTGTCGCGAAACGAGTGGTAGTTAAAGTCGTTGTAGTGGCAGTAGATACTCTGGTGGGTGCGAACATCTGTTCCTCCACCCTATCCACTCGAAAACCAGCAACGTCCTGTTCTCGGTCGCCACCTTCTTCTGCCTCCCTACGCACTTCGTCTTGTGCCGGCGTCTCCATCACGGTTTCATTCCCAGGTGGCGATTTTTCCCTCGTTGAGCCGCCTCCATCCAGTTCGACGTCAGATGGTGCGTTTCGTAAGTTTCCCAGCCGAGTCCCATCATAGACCCCATCAGCACCTAGGTCCACACTTCCTAAATCCTCCTTTTCCTCCAAGTCTCGTTCCTGACTAGCATGTCGCGCTAGACTAGCTCGTAGGCTAGAGTGCGGCATATCGTCTTCATACACCGGTATTTCATCATTCTCTGGTTCTAACTCGCACAAGTAGTGCCGCAGCAATCTATCCTTCAACTGTTCTTCACTTCCACGCACACTTAACCCTCTTACGCGCAACTCCCGTTCTACATCACGAAGTGGGAGTGCCAAGATTGAGCGATTCACTACCCTCCGCTCACGCGACTCTCGGAGCATCCTATCTACTACTGGCGCCCGCACATCCACGTTTACTCACGTAGCCTGGGTCTTTATTAACGGTTGATCACTATAATCCCGCTAACCTTACCTCAGGTTCGTCCTAACAACACACAACCGGTATAAGCTTGGTGAAGTGGGCTACATCGTTGTATGCGACTCCTCCAGGTCGGGGTGTTCCCTTCAGTTGTACCAAGAGCTCGACCAACCTCCCGCAGATTCGTCTCCCGCTACGGAGCTGCACGAGTAGTCAACCGCACACAGGTTCTCACTCGGGCTCACGTATTGTCTCGTTCAGTAAAAATTTGTGGTGGAAATCAAATCGGCCTTTGCCTGAGTCCTTGGTCACGTAGATTCGCCTATCCCGTGATCCCTTACCCGCAGGACAACCTGTCTGATTTCCAGGACACCGAGCTGCAGAGCAAATTACTACCGTAATCTCACTCGAGCTCAGGTAGTCGTATTCCCTAATACCCCCCTAATAAGCTTCAGATCCTTTGGTTACGTCCGACTCCTTCAGTCCCGCAACCCTTTGTCTGAAGTTCCAGAAACTTACCCCAGATTTTAAAGAAGTTCCTTAGATTATTTACGAAAGATAATTATTTTAATAATAAAATTTTTAGATTATTTTATTTTAATGTTACTATTATTTTATTTATTTATTAATAATCGACCGCACTCGCACGTATATCCCGCTGGTCTTCCTCACTTAATAATAAACCTATGTTAACCTTCAATTATCCTTACGACGCTCAGTTGTCCACCTATCGTCACTGTAGTCACCGACTGTAGGATAACCCTTATTTCTCCCGGTTAATTATGAGAAAATGCCAAAAGAATCTTTCCAGTAATCTATTTTATTGTTATATTAACTATAGGTATAAATATAACTAACTTAAATTATTATCCATATATTTTAAGAAATTAACCGCTGTTAAACGAAATGTGACTTCTTGGTCAACTAAACATTAATTTATTCTATCCTGATTGTTACGTGCCTCGACCCATGTATGCCACGCGAGCACCCGCTTCCTAAAATTTTAAATGGGTCGCGACAAAGAAAACACGCGATATCTATACTACATCCATACATTCCCATACAAATACGCGCATATGCACCGAACCATATATACCACGCGAGCACGCCCTTAACCTAAAATCTCAAGATGTGTCACAACAAAGGAAATGTGCAATATCTAAATGCTCTCACCACCATGCGCCGCGTTCTCGAACCTACACATGACCCTGGCTGTGCTCGTCGCGACTCCCCACAAGGGATGCCATTTTTGTTACACTATACTCCTGCCGATTTTTATTGGCAGCCTGGAAGTACAGGTCGCAACTCTCACGTACGTCTGCCCCTCTCCTAGTCCCGATTATCGTCCTAAACCAAAAGGAGGTTCCCGACAAGCTTTCTCCCCCAGCCCGGGAGGTGAGGGAAATAATGAAAATAACAGCCAGACTCGTTTACCACATACAGATAAATTTCACAGATTTTTATTCGTCTTCATGTACAGAGGTGCCGCGCTACAGCAGCATCGCCACGCTCGACGTGCTGCGAGCGCTGGCGTCTAAATGCACCGACACAGCCCCCTTTCCCCTGGTTTCTGTCGTATACCCCTATCCCCCCGCGTTGGTATCTTCTCGCGACCAAGTAGCAGGCTCGCCTCGTATCCGAGGTCGGGACACGCTTACGGCCCGTTCTTAGTTATGCTCGGCCCTAACCCACTGTTCTAAGGCGGGTACGCCCTATCGCGTCCTATCTCTCTATTTCTCACTTTACACACACCCACGCGTCCATACACTTATTCCCCCGTTGGCCCACTATTTGTCGCTGTCTCTCTCTCACACCCTCACGTTCGACGACCACACAATATCCCTCTCTCGTAACATGCACCGCGAAACAACCTCTCTCTGGTTCTCCTTTCACACCACGTCAAAACAATTATAATTCTAAACACCGTCCCTTACGGCTGAAAGTACGCACGTGAGAACGAGCCGCGTCCCGACAAGAGCTGGTTAACCCCCTTTGTTCTCGCTCTCTCGGGGGGCTCGAATTCTCTCCTGCTGTCCTCCCCTGACTCCGCGGCAGGTGTCACCTCTCGGGGCCGTGTCGTACCCGGGACCTGACTGCTGGGCAGGCGGTTGAACTCGGCGTGGCCCGCTGACTCGATGGCGTGCTCTCGTTCGGCCTCTGCTGCAGGTCTCGTTGACGGGAGGCAGTGTGGCAAGGCAGCAGGTGGCACGGTAGCGGGGCCGTCGGTGTCACGACCTGGGTCGATCTCCGGACGCTCTTGTCCCCGATGGCAATTTACTCTCTCTCTCTCTCTCTTTTTCTCTCACACTCCAACAACGCGCAAATTTCTCCGTACACACACACTGTGCAAAAACTCGGTGGTTTTCCTAACGTACCTCTCGGCGTAGTAGCCCGCTAAGGAATGGCTCAAGCGCGCGCGCGGCAACATACTCCCGGTATCTCTCTCTCTCGCGGCGCTGCCGCTGCAGCGCTCACAGCATATACGCGGGCATGTATTCTTCCAATTCTATATCTGTCCGTCGCTGCCGTGCCCTCGTCTCGTCCAACCGTGCCTCTTTCCTCGAAGCCACATGTGTATCAACAAACAAGAGAAAAACACGAGTGCATGACTATACATATATATACCTTTCTACTAGTCGACTCACATATAGTCGTCGGTGGGACGGGTGAAAAGTAACTTCGTTACTTTTACCACGTCACAATAAATAAAATAAAAGTGCGGCCAAGTAAGCGCACTGCGTCGTTGGGGACTAGCCACTTGAGATTGTTCTTATTTATAAATAAAAAAAAGTGCGGCCAAGTAAGCGCACTAGGTCGTTGGGGACTAGCCGCTTGAGATTGTTCTTATTAATAAATAAAATAAAAGTGCGGCCAAGTAAGCGCACTGGGTCGTTGGGGATTAGCCGCTTGAGATTGTTCTTATTAATAAAAAAAATAATAGTGCGGCCAAGTAAGCGCTTTGGGTCGTTGGGGATTAGCCGCTTAAGATTGTTCTGATTAATAAATAAAATAAAAGTGCGGCAAAGTGAGCGCTTTGGGTCGTTGGGGATTAGCCACTTGAGATTGTTCCGATTAATAAATAATATAAAAGTGCGGCCAAGTAAGCGCACTGGGTCGTTGGGGATTAGCCGCTTGAGATTGTTTTTATTAATAAATAAAATAAAAGGAGGCCAAGTAAGCGCACTGGGTCGTTGGGGATTAGCCGCTTTAGATTTTCCTTACCAATAAATAAAAAAAAGTGCGGCCAAGTAAGCACACTGGATCGTTGGGAATTAGCCGCTTGAGATTGTTCTTATTAATAAATAAAATAAAAGTGCGGCCACATAAGCGCACTGGGTCGTTGAGGATTAGCCGCTTGAGATTGTTTTTATTAATAAATAAAATAAAAGTGCGGCCAAGTAAGCGCACTGGGTCGTTGGGAAGTAGCCGCTTGAGATTGTTCTTATTAATAAATAAAATAAAAGTGCGGCCAAGTAAGTGCACTAAGTCGTTGGGGATTAGCCACTTGGAATCGTTCTTATTAATAAATAAAATAAAATGCGGCGAAGAAAGCGCACTGGGTCGTTGGGGATTAGCCGCTTGAGATTGTTCTGAATAATAAATAGAATAAAAGTGCGGCCAAGTAAGCGCACTGGGTCGTTGGGGATAAGCCGCTTGAGATTGTTTTTATTAATAAATAAAATAAAAGTGCGGCCAAGTAAGCGCTTTGGGTCGTTGGGGATTAGCCGCTTGAGATTGTTCTTATTAATATAAAAAATAATAGTGCGGCCAAGTAAGCGCTTTGGGTCGTTGGGGATTAGCCGCTTGAGATTGTTCTTATTAATAAAAAAAATAAAAGTGCAGCGAAGTAAGCGCTTTGGGTCGTTGGGGATTAGCCGCTTAAGATTGTTTTTATTGATAAAAAAAATAAAAGTGCGGCCAAGTAAGCGCACTGGGTCGTTGGGGATTAGCCGCTTTAGATTGTTCTTATTAATAAATAAAATAGAAGTGTGGCCAAGTAAGCGAACTGGGTCGTTGGGGATTAGCCGCTTGAGATTGTTTTTATTAATAAATAAAATAAAAGTGCGGCCAAGTAAGCGCTTTAGGTCGTTGGGGATTAGCCGCTTGAGATTGTACTTATTATTAAAAAAAAATAAAGTGCGGCCAAGTAAGCGCTTTGGGTCGTTGGGGATTAGCCGCTTTAGATTGTTCTTATTAATGAAAAAAATAAAAGTGCAGCCAAGTAAGCGCTTTGGGTCGTTGGGGATTAGCTGCTTAAGATTGTTTTTATTAATAAATAAAATAAAAGTGCGGCCAAGTAAGCGCACTGGGTCGTGTGGGATTAGCCGCTTTAGATTGTTCTTATTAATAAATAAAATAAAAGTGCGGCCAAGTAAGCGCACTAGGTCGTTGGGGATTAGCCGCTTGAGATTGTTTTTATTAATAAATAAAATAAAAGTGCGGCCAAGTAAGCGCTTTGGGTCGTTGGGGATTAGGCGCTTGAGATTGTTCTTATTAATAAAAAAAATTAAAGTGCAGCCAAGTAAGCGCTTTGGGTTGTTGGGGATGAGCCGCTTAAGATTGTTTTTATTGATAAATAAAATAAAAGTGCCGCCAAGTGAGCGCACTGGGTCGTTGGGGATTACCCGCTTGAGATTGTTCTTATTAATAAATAAAATAAAAGTGCGGCCAAGTAAGCGCACTGGGTCGTTGAGAATTAGCCGCTTAAGATTGTTCTTATTAATTAATAAAATAAAAGTGCGGCCAAATAAGCGCACTGGGTCGTTGGGGATTAGCCGCTTAAAATTGTTCTTATTAATAAATAAAATAAAAGTGCGGCCAAATAAGCGCACTGGGTCGTTGGGGATTAGCCGCTTAAGATTGTTCTGATTAATAAATAAAATAAAAGTGCTGCCAAGTAAGCGCACTGGGTCGTTGGGGATTAGCAGCTTGAGAGTGTTCTTATTAATAAATAAAATAAAAGTGCGGCCAAGTAAGCGCTTTGGGTCGTTGGGGATCAGCCGCTTGAGATTTTTCTTACCAATAAATAAAAAAAAAAGCGGCCAAGTAAGCGCACTGGGTCGTTGGGGATTAGCTGCTTGAGATTTCCCTTACCAATAAATAAAAAATAGTGCGGCCAAGTAAGCGCACTGGGTCGTTGGGGATTAGCCACTTGAGATTGTTTTTAATAATAAATAAAATAAAAGTGCGGCCAAGTAAGCGCACAGTGTCGTTGGGGACTAGCCGCTTGAGAGTTTTCTTATTAATAAATAAAATAAAAGTGCGGCCAAGTAAGCGCTTTGGGTCGTTGGGGATTAGCCGCTTGAGATTGTTCTGAATAATAAATAGAATAAAAGTGCGGCCAAGTAAGCGCACTGGGTCGTTGGGGATAAGCCGCTTGAGATTGTTTTTATTAATAAATAAAATAAAAGTGCGGCCAAGTAAGCGCTTTGGGTCGTTGGGGATTAGCCGCTTGAGATTGTTTTTATTAATAAAAAAAATAAAAGTGCAGCCAAGTAAGCGCTTTGGGTCGTTGGGGATTAGCCGCTTGAGATTGTTCTTATTAATAAAAAAAATAAAAGTGCAGCCAAGTAAGCGCTTTGGGTCGTTGGGGATTAGCCGCTTAAGATTGTTTTTATTGATAAATAAAATAAAAGTGCGGCCAAGTAAACGAACTGGGTCGTTGGGGATTAGCCGCTTGAGATTGTTTTTATTAATAAATAAAATAAAAGTGCGGCCAAGTAAGCGCTTTGGGTCGTTGGGGATTAGCCGCTTGAGATTGTACTTATTATTAAAAAAAAATAAAGTGCGGCCAAGTAAGCGCTTTGGGTCGTTGGGAATTAGCCGCTTGAGATTGTTCTTATTGATAAATAAAATAAAAGTGCGGCCAAGTAAGCGCACTAGGTCGTTGGGAAGTAGCCGCTTGAGATTGTTCTTATTAATAAATAAAATAAAAGTGCGGCCAAGTAAGTGCACTGAGTCGTTGGGGATTAGCCGCTTGAAATTGTTCTTATTAATAAATAAAATAAAAATGCGGCGAAGAAAGCGCACTGGGTCGTTGGGGATAAGCCGCTTAAGATTGTTCTGAATAATAAATAAAATAAACGTGCGGCCAAGTAAGCGCCCTGGGTCGTTGGGGTTAAACCGCTTAAGATTGTTTTTATTAATAAATAAAATAAAAGTGCGGCCAAGTAAGCGCTTTGGGTCGTCGGGGATTAGCCGCTTGAGATTATTCTTATTAATGAAAAAAATAAAAGTGCGGCCAAGTAAGCGCTTTGGGTCGTTGGGGATTAGCCGCTTGAGATTGTTCTTATTAATGAAAAAAATAAAAGTGCAGCCAAGTAAGCGCTTTGGGTCGTTGGGGATTAGCTGCTAAGGATTGTTTTTATTAATAAATAAAATAAAAGTGCGGCCAAGTAAGCGCACTGGGTCGTGTGGAATTAGCCGCTTGAGATTGTTTTTATTAATAAATAAAATAAAAGTGCGGCCAAGTAAGCACTTTGGGTCGTTGGGGATTAGCCGCTTAAGATTGTACTTATTATTAAAAAAAAATAAAAAGCGGCCAAGTAAGCGCTTTGGGTCGTTGGGGATTAGGCGCTTGAGATTGTTCTTATTAATGAAAAAAATTAAAGTGCAGCCAAGTAAGCGCTTTGGGTTGTTGGGGATTAGCCGCTTAAGATTGTTTTTATTAATAAATAAAATAAAAGTGCGGCCAAGTGAGCGCACTGGGTCGTTGGGGATTACCCGCTTGAGATTGTTCTTATTAATAAATAAAATCAAAGTGCGGCCAAGTAAGCGCACTGGGTCGTTGAGAATTAGCCGCTTAAGATTGTTCTGATTAATAAATAAAATAAAAGTGCGGCCAAGTAAGCGCACTGGGTCGTTGGGGATTAGCCGCTTAAGATTGTTCTGATTAATAAATAAAATAAAAGTGCGGCCAAGTAAGCGCACTGGGTCGTTGGGGATTAGCAGCTTGAGATTGTTCTTATTAATAGATAAAATAAAAGTGCCGCCAAGTAAGCGCACTGGGTCGTTGGGGATTAGCCACTTGAGATTGTTTTTACTAATAAATAAAATAAAAGTGCGGCCAAGTAAGCGCACTGGGTCGTTGGGGACTAGCCGCTTGAGAGTGTTCTTATTAATAAATAAAATAAAAGTGCGGCCAAGTAAGCGCTTTGGGTCGTTGGGGATCAGCCGCTTGAGATTTTTCTTACCAATAAATAAAAAAAAAAGCGGCCAAGTAAGCGCACTGGGTCGTTGGGGATTAGCTGCTTGAGATTTCCCTTACCAATAAATAAAAAATAGTGCGGCCAAGTAAGCGCACTGGGTCGTTAGGGATTAGCCACTTGAGATTGTTTTTAATAATAAATAAAATAAAAGTGCGGCCAAGTAAGCGCTTTGGGTCGTTGGGGATTAGCCGCTTGAGATTGTTCTTATTAATAAAAAAAATAAAAGTGCAGCCAAGTAAGCGCTTTGGGTCGTTGGGAATTAGCCGCTTAAGATTGTTTTTATTAATAAATAAAATAAAAGTGCGGCCAAGTAAGCGCACTGGATCGTTGGGGATTAGCCGCTTTAGATTGTTTTTATTAATAAATAAAATAAAAGTGCAGCCAAGTAAGCGCACTGGGTCGTTGAAGATTAGCCGCTTGAGATTGTTTTTATTAATAAATAAAATAAAAGTGCGGCCAAGTAAGCGCTTTGGGTCGTTGGGGATTAGCCGCTTGAGATTGTTCTTATTAATAAAAAAAAAAAAAGTGCAGCCAAGTAAGCGCTTTGGGTTGTTGGGGATTAGCCGCTTAAGATTGTTTTTATTAATAAATAAAAAATAGTGCGGCCAAGTAAGCGCACTGGGTCGTTGGGGATTAGCCACTTGAGATTGTTTTTAATAATAAATAAAATAAAAGTGCGGCCAAGTAAGCGCACAGTGTCGTTGGGGACTAGCCGCTTGAGAGTTTTCTTATTAATAAATAAAATAAAAGTGCGGCCAAGTAAGCGCTTTGGGTCGTTGGGGATTAGCCGCTTGAGATTGTTCTGAATAATAAATAGAATATCAGTGCGGCCAAGTAAGCGCACTAGGTCGTGTGGAATTAGCCGCTTTAGATTGTTCTTATTAATAAATAAAATAAAAGTGCGGCCAAGTAAGCGCACTAGGTCGTTGGGGATTAGCCGCTTGAGATTGTTTTTATTAATAAATAAAATAAAAGTGCGGCCAAGTAAGCACTTTGGGTCGTTGGGGATTAGCCGCTTAAGATTGTACTTATTATTAAAAAAAAATAAAGTGCGGCCAAGTAAGCGCTTTGGGTCGTTGGGGATTAGGCGCTTGAGATTGTTCTTATTAATGAAAAAAATTAAAGTGCAGCCAAGTAAGCGCTTTGGGTTGTTGGGGATTAGCCGCTTAAGATTGTTTTTATTAATAAATAAAATGAAAGTGCGGCCAAGTGAGCGCACTGGGTCGTTGGGGATTAGCAGCTTGAGATTGTTCTTATTAATAGATAAAATAAAAGTGCCGCCAAGTAAGCGCACTGGGTCGTTGGGGATTAGCCACTTGAGATTGTTTTTACTAATAAATAAAATAAAAGTGCGGCCAAGTAAGCGCACTGGGTCGTTGGGGACTAGCCGCTTGAGAGTGTTCTTATTAATAAATAAAATAAAAGTGCGGCCAAGTAAGCGCTTTGGGTCGTTGGGGATCAGCCGCTTGAGATTTTTCTTACCAATAAATAAAAAAAAAAGCGGCCAAGTAAGCGCACTGGGTCGTTGAGGATTAGCTGCTTGAGATTTCCCTTACCAATAAATAAAAAATAGTGCGGCCAAGTAAGCGCACTGGGTCGTTAGGGATTAGCCACTTGAGATTGTTTTTATTAATAAATAAAATAAAAGTGCGGCCAAGTAAGCACTTTGGGTCGTTGGGGATTAGCCACTTAAGATTGTACTTATTATTAAAAAAAAATAAAGTGCGGCCAAGTAAGCGCTTTGG
This sequence comes from Copidosoma floridanum, assembly GCF_036245765.1. Taxonomy (NCBI): domain Eukaryota; kingdom Metazoa; phylum Arthropoda; class Insecta; order Hymenoptera; family Encyrtidae; genus Copidosoma; species Copidosoma floridanum. The sequence goes on from NW_028321893.1 coordinate 7,601,922, forward strand.
GTTGTTGGGGATTAGCCGCTTAAGATTGTTTTTATTAATAAATAAAATAAAAGTGCGGCCAAGTGAGCGCACTGGGTCGTTGGGGATTACCCGCTTGAGATTGTTCTTATTAATAAATAAAATCAAAGTGCGGCCAAGTAAGCGCACTGGGTCGTTGAGAATTAGCCGCTTAAGATTGTTCTGATTAATAAATAAAATAAAAGTGCGGCCAAGTAAGCGCACTGGGTCGTTGGAGATTAGCCGCTTGAGATTGTTCTTATTAATAAAGAAAATAAAAGTGCGGCCAAATGAGCGCACTGGGTCGTTGGGGATTAGCCGCTTAAGAATGTTCTGATTAATAAATAAAATAAAAGTGCGGCCAAGTAAGCGCACTGGGTCGTTAGGGATTAGCAGCTTGAGATTGTTCTTATTAATAGATAAAATAAAAGTGCCGCCAAGTAAGCGCACTGGGTCGTTGGGGATTAGCCACTTGAGATTGTTTTTACTAATAAATAAAATAAAAGTGCGGCCAAGTGAGCGCACTGGGTCGTTGGGGACTAGCCGCTTGAGAGTGTTCTTATTAATAAATAAAATAAAAGTGCGGCCAAGTAAGCGCTTTGGGTCGTTGGGGATCAGCCGCTTGAGATTTTTCTTACCAATAAATAAAAAAAAAAGCGGCCAAGTAAGCGCACTGGGTCGTTGGGGATTAGCTGCTTGAGATTTCCCTTACCAATAAATAAAAAATAGTGCGGCCAAGTAAGCGCACTGGGTCGTTAGGGATTAGCCACTTGAAATTGTTTTTAATAATAAATAAAATAAAAGTGCGGCCAAGTAAGCGCTTTGGGTCGTTGGGGATTAGCCGCTTGAGATTGTTCTTATTAATAAAAAAAATAAAAGTGCAGCCAAGTAAGCGCTTTGGGTCGTTGGGGATAAGCCGCTTAAGATTGTTTTTATTAATAAATAAAATAAAAGTGCGGCCAAGTAAGCGCACTGGATCGTTGGGGATAAGCCGCTTTAGATTGTTTTTATTAATAAATAAAATAAAAGTGCAGCCAAGTAAGCGCACTGGGTCGTTGAAGATTAGCCGCTTGAGATTGTTTTTATTAATAAATAAAATAAAAGTGCGGCCAAGTAAGCGCTTTGGGTCGTTGGGGATTAGCCGCTTGAGATTGTTTTTATTAATAAATAAAAAATAGTGCGGCCAAGTAAGCGCACTGGGTCGTTGGGGATTAGCCACTTGAAATTGTTTTTAATAATAAATAAAATAAAAGTGCGGCCAAGTAAGCGCACAGTGTCGTTGGGGACTAGCCGCTTGAGAGTTTTCTTATTAATAAATAAAATAAAAGTGCGGCCAAGTAAGCGCTTTGGGTCGTTGGGGATTAGCCGCTTGAGATTGTTCTGAATAATAAATAGAATAAAAGTGCGGCCAAGTAAGCGCACTGGGTCGTGTGGAATTAGCCGCTTTAGATTGTTCTTATTAATAAATAAAATAAAAGTGCGGCCAAGTAAGCGCACTAGGTCGTTGGGGATTAGCCGCTTGAGATTGTTTTTATTAATAAATAAAATAAAAGTGCGGCCAAGTAAGCACTTTGGGTCGTTAGGGATTAGCCGCTTAAGATTGTACTTATTATTAAAAAAAAATAAAGTGCGGCCAAGTAAGCGCTTTGGGTCGTTGGGGATTAGGCGCTTGAGATTGTTCTTATTAATGAAAAAAATTAAAGTGCAGCCAAGTAAGCGCTTTGGGTTGTTGGGGATTAGCCGCTTAAGATTGTTTTTATTAATAAATAAAATAAAAGTGCGGCCAAGTGAGCGCACTGGGTCGTTGGGGATTAGCAGCTTGAGATTGTTCTAATTAATAGATAAAATAAAAGTGCCGCCAAGTAAGCGCACTGGGTCGTTGGGGATTAGCCACTTGAGATTGTTTTTACTAATAAATAAAATAAAAGTGCGGCCAAGTAAGCGCACTGGGTCGTTGGGGACTAGCCGCTTGAGAGTGTTCTTATTAATAAATAAAATAAAAGTGCGGCCAAGTAAGCGCTTTGGGTCGTTGGGGATCAGCCGCTTGAGATTTTTCTTACCAATAAATAAAAAAAAAAGCGGCCAAGTAAGCGCACTGGGTCGTTGAGGATTAGCTGCTTGAGATTTCCCTTACCAATAAATAAAAAATAGTGCGGCCAAGTAAGCGCACTGGGTCGTTAGGGATTAGCCACTTGAGATTGTTTTTAATAATAAATAAAATAAAAGTGCGGCCAAGTAAGCGCTTTGGGTCGTTGGGGATTAGCCGCTTGAGATTGTTCTTATTAATAAAAAAAATAAAAGTGCAGCCAAGTAAGCGCTTTGGGTCGTTGGGGATTAGCCGCTTAAGATTGTTTTTATTAATAAATAAAATAAAAGTGCGGCCAAGTAAGCGCACTGGATCGTTGGGGATTAGCCGCTTTAGATTGTTTTTATTAATAAATAAAATAAAAGTGCAGCCAAGTAAGCGCACTGGGTCGTTGAAGATTAGCCGCTTGAGATTGTTTTTATTAATAAATAAAATAAAAGTGCGGCCAAGTAAGCGCTTTGGGTCGTTGGGAATTAGCCGCTTGAGATTGTTCTTATTAATAAAAAAAAAAAAAGTGCAGCCAAGTAAGCGCTTTGGGTTGTTGGGGATTAGCCGCTTAAGATTGTTTTTATTAATAAATAAAAAATAGTGCGGCCAAGTAAGCGCACTGGGTCGTTGGGGATTAGCCACTTGAGATTGTTTTTAATAATAAATAAAATAAAAGTGCGGCCAAGTAAGCGCACAGTGTCGTTGGGGACTAGCCGCTTGAGAGTTTTCTTATTAATAAATAAAATAAAAGTGCGGCCAAGTAAGCGCTTTGGGTCGTTGGGGATTAGCCGCTTGAGATTGTTCTGAATAATAAATAGAATAAAAGTGCGGCCAAGTAAGCGCACTGGGTCGTGTGGAATTAGCCGCTTTAGATTGTTCTTATTAATAAATAAAATAAAAGTGCGGCCAAGTAAGCGCACTAGGTCGTTGGGGATTAGCCGCTTGAGATTGTTTTTATTAATAAATAAAATAAAAGTGCGGCCAAGTAAGCACTTTGGGTCGTTGGGGATTAGCCGCTTAAGATTGTACTTATTATTAAAAAAAAATAAAGTGCGGCCAAGTAAGCGCTTTGGGTCGTTGGGGATTAGGCGCTTGAGATTGTTCTTATTAATGAAAAAAATTAAAGTGCAGCCAAGTAAGCGCTTTGGGTTGTTGGGAATTAGCCGCTTAAGATTGTTTTTATTAATAAATAAAATAAAAGTGCGGCCAAGTGAGCGCACTGGGTCGTTGGGGATTACCCGCTTGAGATTGTTCTTATTAATAAATAAAATAAAAGTGCGGCCAAGTAAGCGCACTGGGTCGTTGAGAATTAGCCGCTTAAGATTGTTCTGATTAATAAATAAAATAAAAGTGCGGCCAAGTAAGCGCACTGGGTCGTTGGAGATTAGCCGCTTGAGATTGTTCTTATTAATAAAGAAAATAAAAGTGCGGCCAAATAAGCGCACTGGGTCGTTGGGGATTAGCCGCTTAAGATTGTTCTGATTAATAAATAAAATAAAAGTGCGGCCAAGTAAGCGCACTGGGTCGTTGGGGATTAGCAGCTTGAGATTGTTCTTATTAATAGATAAAATATAAGTGCCGCCAAGTAAGCGCACTGGGTCGTTGGGGATTAGCCACTTGAGATTGTTTTTACTAATAAATAAAATAAAAGTGCGGCCAAGTAAGCGCACTGGGTCGTTGGGGACTAGCCGCTTGAGAGTGTTCTTATTAATAAATAAAATAAAAGTGCGGCCAAGTAAGCGCTTTGGGTCGTTGGGGATTAGCCGCTTGAGATTTTTCTTAACAATAAATAAAAAAAAAGCGGCCAAGTAAGCGCACTGGGTCGTTGGGGATTAGCTGCTTGAGATTTCCCTTACCAATAAATAAGAAATAGTGCGGCCAAGTAAGCGCACTGGGTCGTTAGGGATTAGCCACTTGAGATTGTTTTTAATAATAAATAAAATAAAAGTGCGGCCAAGTAAGCGCTTTGGGTCGTTGGGGATTAGCCGCTTGAGATTGTTCTTATTAATAAAAAAAATAAAAGTGCAGCCAAGTAAGCGCTTTGGGTCGTTGGGGATTTGCCGCTTAAGATTGTTTTTATTAATAAATAAAATAAAAGTGCGGCCAAGTAAGCGCACTGGATCGTTGGGGATTAGCCGCTTTAGATTGTTTTTATTAATAAATAAAATAAAAGTGCAGCCAAGTAAGCGCACTGGGTCGTTGAAGATTAGCCGCTTGAGATTGTTTTTATTAATAAATAAAATAAAAGTGCGGCCAAGTAAGCGCTTTGGGTCGTTGGGGATTAGCCGCTTGAGATTGTTTTTATTAATAAAAAAAAAAAAAGTGCAGCCAAGTAAGCGCTTTGGGTTGTTGGGGATTAGCCGCTCAAGATTGTTTTTATTAATAAATAAAATAAAAGTGCGCCCAAGTAAGCGCACTGGGTCGTTGGGGATTAGCCGCTTGAGATTGTTGTTATTAATAAATAAAATCAAAATGCGGCCAAGTAAGCGCACTGGGTCGTTGGGAATTAGCCGCTTGAGATTGTTCTTATTAATAGATAAAATAAGAGTGCGGCCAAGTAAGCGCGCTGGGTCGTTGGGGATTAGCCGCTTGAGATTGTTCCTATTAATAAATAAAATAAAAGTGCGGCCAAATAAGCGCACTGGGTCGTTGGGGATAAGCCGCTTGAGATTGTTCTGATTAATAAATAAAATAAAAGTGCGGCCAAGTAAGCGCACTGGGTCGTTGGAAATTAGCCGCTTGAGAACGTTCTTATTAATAGATAAAATAAAAGTGCGGCCAATTAAGCGCACTGGGTCGTTAAGGATTAGCCACTTGAGATTGTTTTTACTCATAAATAAAATAAAAGTGCGGCCAAGTAAGCGCACTGGGTCGTTGGGGACTCGCCGCTTAAAAGTGTTCTTATTAATAAATAAAATAAAACTGCGGCCAAGTAAGTGCTTTGGGTCGTTGGGGATTAGCCGCTTGAGATTTTTCTTACCAATAAATAAAAAAAAAAGCGGCCAAGTAAGCGCAATGGGTCGTTGGAGATTAGCCACTTGAGATTGTTTTTATTAATAAATAAAATAAAAGTGCGGCCAAGAAAGCGCACTGGGTCGTTGGATACTAGTCGTTTGAGATTGTTTTTATTAATAAATAAAATAAAAGTGCTGCCAAGTAAGCGCTATGGGTCGTTGGGGATTAGCCGCTTAAGATTTTCCTTACCAATAATTAAAAAAAGTGCGGCCAAATAAGCGCACTGGGTCGTTGGGGATAAGCCGCTTGAGGTTGTTTTTATTAATTAATAAAATAAAAGTGCGGCCAAGTAAGCGCTTTGGGTCGTTGAGAATTAGCCGCTTGAGATTGTTCTTATTAATCAATAAAATAAAAATGTGGCGAAGAAAGCGCACTGGATCGTTGGGGATTAGCCGCTTAAGATTTTTCTGATTAATAAATAAAATAAAAGTGCGGCCAAGTAAGCGCTTTGGGTCGTTGGGGATTAGCTGCTTGAGATTGTTGTTATTAATAAATAAAATAAAAGTGCGGCCAAGTAAGCGCACTGGGTCGTTGGGGATTAGCCGCTTGAGATTGTTTTTATTAATAATTAAAATGAAAGTGCGGCCAAGTAAGCGCACTGGATCGTTGGGAAGTAGCCGCTTGAGATTGTTCTTATTAATAAATAAAATAAAAGTGCGGCCAAGTAAGCGCTTTGGGTCGTTGGGGATTAGCCGCTTGAGATTGTACTTATTATTAAAAAAAAATTAAAGTGCGGCCAAGTAAGCGCTTTGGGTCGTTGGGGATTAGCTGCTTGAGATTGTTCTTATTAATAAAAAAAGTAAAAGTGCAGCCAAGTAAGCGCTTTAGGTTGTTGGGGATTAGCCGCTCAAGATTGTTTTTATTAATAAATAAAATAAAAGTGCGGCCAAGTAAGCGCACTGGGTCGTTGGGGATTAGCCGCTTGAGATTGTTCTTATTAATAAATAAAATAAAAGTGCTGCCAAGTAAGCGCTTTGGGTCGTTTGGGATTAGCCGCTTGAGATTTTCCTTACCAATAATTAAAAAAAGTGCGGCCAAGTAAGCGCACTGGGTCGTTGGGGATTAGCCACTTGAGATTGGTTTTATTAATAAATAGAATAAAAGTGCGGCAAAGTAAGCGCACTGGGTCGTTGGGGACTAGTCGCTTGAGATTGTTTTTATTAATAAATAAAATAAAAGTGCTGCCAAGTTAGCGCTTTGGGTCGTTGGAGATTAGCCGCTTGAGATTTTCCTTACCAATAATTAAAAAAAAGTGCGGCCAAGTAAGCGCACTTAGTCGTTGGGGATTAGCCGCTTGAGATTTTCCTTACCAATAAATAAAATAAAGTGCGGCCAAGTAAGCGCACTGGGTCGTTGGGGATTTGCCGCTTGAGATTGTTCTGATTAATAAATAAAATAAAAGTGCGGCCAAGTAAGCGCACTGGGTCGTTGGGGATTAGCCGCTTTAGATTGTTTTTATTAATAAATAAAATAAAAGTGCAGCCAAGTAAGCGCACTGGGTCGTTGAAGATTAGCCGCTTGAGATTGTTTTTATTAATAAATAAAATAAAAGTGCCGCCAAGTAAGCGCTTTGGGTCGTTGGGGATTAGCCGCTTGAGATTGTTCTTATTAATAAAAAAAATATAAGTGCAGCCAAGTAAGCGCTTTGGGTTGTTGGGGATTAGCCGCTTAAGATTGTTTTTATTAATAAATAAAATAAAAGTGCGGCCAAGTAAGCGCACTGGGTCGTTGGGGATTAGCCGCTTGAGATTGTTGTTATTAATAAATAAAATCAAAATGCGGCCAAGTAAGCGCACTGGGTCGTTGGGAATTAGCCACTTGAGATTGTTTTTACTAATAAATAAAATAAAAGTGCGGCCAAGTAAGCGCACTGGGTTGTTGGGGATTAGCCGCTTAAGATTGTTTTTATTAATAAATAAAATAAAAGTGCGGCCAAGTAAGCGCACTGGGTCGTTGGGGATTAGCCGCTTGAGATTGTTGTTATTAATAAATAAAATCAAAATGCGGCCAAGTAAGCGCACTGGGTCGTTGGGAATTAGCCGCTTGAGATTGTTCTTATTAATAGATAAAATAAAAGTGCGGCCAAGTGAGCGCGCTGGGTCGTTAGGGATTAGCCGCTTGAGATTGTTCTTATTAATAAATAAAATAAAAGTGCGGCCAAATAAGCGCACTGGGTCGTTGGGGATAAGCCGCTTGAGATTGTTCTTATTAATAGATAAAATAAAAGTGCGGCCAATTAAGCGCACTGGGTCGTTGGGGATTAGCCGCTTTAGATTGTTTTTATTAATAAATAAAATAAAAGTGCAGCCAAGTAAGCGCACTGAGTCGTTGAAGATTAGCCGCTTGAGATTGTTCTTATTAATAAATAAAATAAAAGTGCGGCCAAATAAGCGCACTGGGTCGTTGGGGATAAGCCGCTTGAGATTGTTCCGATTAATAAATAAAATAAAAGTGCGGCTAAGTAAGCGCACTGGGTCGTTGGAAATTAGCCGCTTGAGATTGTTCTTATTAATAGATAAAATAAAAGTGCGGCAAATTAAGCGCACTGGGTCGTTGGGGATTAGCCACTTGAGATTGTTTTTACTAATAAATGAAATAAAAGTGCGGCCAAGTAAGCGCACTGGGTTGTTGGGGATTAGCCGCTTGAGATTGTTTTTATTAATAAATAAAATAAAAGTGCGGCCAAGTAAGCGCACTGGGTCGTTGGGGATTAGCCGCTTGAGATTGTTGTTATTAATAAATAAAATCAAAATGCGGCCAAGTAAGCGCACTGGGTCGTTGGGAATTAGCCGCTTGAGATTGTTCTTATTAATAGATAAAATAAAAGTGCGGCCAAGTAAGCGCGCTGGGTCGTTGGGGATTAGCCGCTTGAGATTGTTCTTATTAATAAATAAAATAAAAGTGCGGCCAAATAAGCGCACTGGGTCGTTGGGGATAAGCCGCTTGAGATTGTTCTGATTAATGAATAAAATAAAAGTGCGGCCAAGTAAGCGCACTGGGTCGTTGGAAATTAGCCGCTTGAGATTGTTCTTATTAATAGATAAAATAAAAGTGCGGCCAATTAAGCGCACTGGGTCGTTAAGGATTAGCCACTTGAGATTGTTTTTACTAATAAATAAAATAAAAGTGCGGCCAAGTAAGCGCACTGGGTCGTTGGGGACTAGCCGCTTAAAAGTGTTCTTATTAATAAATAAAATAAAACAGCGGCCAAGTAAGTGCTTTGGGTCGTTGGGGATTAGCCGCTTGAGATTTTTCTTACCAATAAATAAAAAAAAAAGCGGCCAAGTAAGCGCAATGGGTCGTTGGAGATTAGCCACTTGAGATTGTTTTTATTAATAAATAAAATAAAAGTGCGGCCAAGTAAGCGCACTGGGTCGTTGGATACTAGTCGCTTGAGATTGTTTTTATTAATAAATAAAATAAAAGTGCTGCCAAGTAAGCGCTATGGGTCGTTGGGGATTAGCCGCTTGAGATTTTCCTTACCAATAATTATAAAAAGTGCGGCCAAATAAGCGCACTGGGTCGTTGGGGATAAGCCGCTTGAGATTGTTCTTATTAATTAATAAAATAAAAGTGCGGCCAAGTAAGCGCTTTGGGTCGTTGAGAATTAGCCGCTTGAGAATGTTCTTATTAATAAATAAAATAAAAATGTGGCGAAGAAAGCGCACTGGGTCGTTAGGGATTAGCCGCTTAAGATTTTTCTGATTAATAAATAAAATAAAAGTGCGGCCAAGTAAGCGCTTTGGGTCGTTGGGGATTAGCTGCTTGAGATTGTTGTTATTAATAAAAAAAAAAAAAGTGCAGCCAAGTAAGCGCTTCGGGTCGTTGGGGATTAGCCGCTTAAAATTGTTTTTATTAATAAATAAAATAAAAGTGCGGCGAAGTAAGCGCACTGGGTCGTTGGGGATTAGCCGCTTGAGATTGTTCCGATTAATAAATAAAATAAAAGTGCGGCCAAGTAAGCGCACTGGGTCGTTGGAAATTAGCCGCTTGAGATTGTTCTTATTAATAGATAAAATAAAAGTGCGGCCAATTAAGCGCACTGGGTCGTTGGGGATTAGCCACTTGAGATTGTTTTTACTAATAAATAAAATAAAAGTGCGGCCAAGTAAGCGCACTGGGTTGTTGGGGATTAGCCGCTTAAGATTGTTTTTATTAATAAATAAAATAAAAGTGCGGCCAAGTAAGCGCACTGGGTCGTTGGGGATTAGCCGCTTGAGATTGTTCTTATTAATAAAAAAAGTAAAAGTGCAGCCAAGTAAGCGCTTTAGGTTGTTGGGGATTAGCCGCTCAAGATTGTTTTTATTAATAAAGAAAATAAAAGTGCGGCCAAGTAAGCGCACTGGGTCGTTGGGGATTAGCCGCTTGAGATTGTTCTTATTAATAAATAAAATAAAAGTGCTGCCAAGTAAGCGCTTTGGGTCGTTTGGGATTAGCCGCTTGAGATTTTCCTTACCAATAATTAAAAAAAGTGCGGCCAAGTAAGCGCACTGGGTCGTTGGGGATTAGCCACTTGAGATTGGTTTTATTAATAAATAGAATAAAAGTGCGGCAAAGTAAGCGCACTAGGTCGTTGGGGACTAGTCGCTAGAGATTGTTTTTATTAATAAATAAAATAAAAGTGCTGCCAAGTAAGCGCTTTGGGTCGTTGGGGATTAGCCGCTTGAGATTTTCCTTACCAATAATTAAAAAAAAGTGCGGCCAAGTAAGCGCACTTAGTCGTTGGGGATTAGCCGCTTGAGATTTTTCTTACCAATAAATAAAATAAAGTGCGGCCAAGTAAGCGCACTGGGTCGTTGAAGAGTAGCCGCTTGAGATTGTTCTCATTAATAAATAAAATAAAAGTGCGGCCAAGTAAGCGCACTGGGTCGTTGGGGATTAGCCACTTGAGATTGTTTTTATTAATAAATAAAATAAAAGTGCGGCCTAGTAAGCGCACTGGGTCGTTGGGGATTAGCCGCTTAAGATTGTTCTGATTAATAAATAAAATAAAAGTGCTGCCAAGTAAGCGCTTTGGGTCGTTGGGGATTAGCCGCTTGAGATTTTCCTTACCAATAATTAAAAAAAAGTGCGGCCAAGTAAGCGCACTGGGTCGTTGGGGATTAGCCGCTTGAGATTTTCCTTACCAATAAATAAAATAAAGTGCGGCCAAGTAAGCGCACTGGGTCGTTGGGGATTCGCCGCTTGAGATTGTTCTCATTTATAAATAAAATAAAAATGCAAACAAGTTAGTGCACTGGGTCGTTGGGAAGTAGCCGCTTGAGATTGTTCTTATTAATAAATAAAATAAAAGTGCGGCCAAGTAAGTGCACTGAGTCATTGGAGATTAGCCGCTTGAAATTGTTCTTATTAATAAATAAAATGAAAATGCGGCGAAGAAAGCGCACTGGGTCGTTGGGGATTAGCCGCTTGAGATTGTTCTGATTAATAAATAAAATAAAAGTGCGGCCAAGTAGGCGCTTTGGGTCGTTGGGGATTAGCCGCTTAAGATTGTTTTTATTAATAAATGAAATAAAAGTGCGGCCAAGTAAGCGCACTGGGTCGTTGGGGATTAGCCGCTTGAGATTGTTCCTATTAATAAATAAAATAAAAGTGCGGCCAAATAAGCGCACTGGGTCGTTGGGGATAAGCCGCTTGAGATTTTTCTTACCAATAAATAAAAAAAAAAGCGGCCAAGTAAGCGCAATGGGTCGTTGGAGATTAGCCACTTGAGATTGTTTTTATTAATAAATAAAATAAAAGTGCGGCCAAGAAAGCGCACTGGGTCGTTGGATACTAGTCGTTTGAGATTGTTTTTATTAATAAATAAAATAAAAGTGCTGCCAAGTAAGCGCTATGGGTCGTTGGGGATTAGCCGCTTAAGATTTTCCTTACCAATAATTAAAAAAAGTGCGGCCAAATAAGCGCACTGGGTCGTTGGGGATAAACCGCTTGAGGTTGTTTTTATTAATTAATAAAATAAAAGTGCGGCCAAGTAAGCGCGCTGGGTCGTTGGGGATTAGCCGCTTGAGATTGTTCCTATTAATAAATAAAATAAAAGTGCGGCCAAATAAGCGCACTGGGTCGTTGGGGATAAGCCGCTTGAGATTGTTCTGATTAATAAATAAAATAAAAGTGCGGCCAAGTAAGCGCACTGGGTCGTTGGAAATTAGCCGCTTGAGAACGTTCTTATTAATAGATAAAATAAAAGTGCGGCCAATTAAGCGCACTGGGTCGTTAAGGATTAGCCACTTGAGATTGTTTTTACTCATAAATAAAATAAAAGTGCGGCCAAGTAAGCGCACTGGGTCGTTGGGGATTAGCCGCTTAAGATTTTCCTTACCAATAATTAAAAAAAGTGCGGCCAAATAAGCGCACTGGGTCGTTGGGGATAAGCCGCTTGAGGTTGTTTTTATTAATTAATAAAATAAAACTGCGGCCAAGTAAGTGCTTTGGGTCGTTGGGGATTAGCCGCTTGAGATTTTTCTTACCAATAAATAAAAAAAAAAGCGGCCAAGTAAGCGCAATGGGTCGTTGGAGATTAGCCACTTGAGATTGTTTTTATTAATAAATAAAATAAAAGTGCGGCCAAGAAAGCGCACTGGGTCGTTGGATACTAGTCGTTTGAGATTGTTTTTATTAATAAATAAAATAAAAGTGCTGCCAAGTAAGCGCTATGGGTCGTTGGGGATTAGCCGCTTAAGATTTTCCTTACCAATAATTAAAAAAAGTGCGGCCAAATAAGCGCACTGGGTCGTTGGGGATAAGCCGCTTGAGGTTGTTTTTATTAATTAATAAAATAAAAGTGCGGCCAAGTAAGCGCTTTGGGTCGTTGAGAATTAGCCGCTTGAGATTGTTCTTATTAATCAATAAAATAAAAATGTGGCGAAGAAAGCGCACTGGGTCGTTGGGGATTAGCCGCTTAAGATTTTTCTGATTAATAAATAAAATAAAAGTGCGGCCAAGTAAGCGCTTTGGGTCGTTGGGGATTAGCTGCTTGAGATTGTTGTTATTAATAAATAAAATAAAAGTGCGGCCAAGTAAGCGCACTGGGTCGTTGAGGATTAGCCGCTTGAGATTGTTTTTATTAATAATTAAAATGAAAGTGCGGCCAAGTAAGCGCACTGGATCGTTGGGAAGTAGCCGCTTGAGATTGTTCTTATTAATAAATAAAATAAAAGTGCGGCCAAGTAAGCGCTTTGGGTCGTTGGGGATTAGCCGCTTGAGATTGTACTTATTATTAAAAAAAAATTAAAGTGCGGCCAAGTAAGCGCTTTGGGTCGTTGGGGATTAGCTGCTTGAGATTGTTCTTATTAATAAAAAAAGTAAAAGTGCAGCCAAGTAAGCGCTTTAGGTTGTTGGGGATTAGCCGCTCAAGATTGTTTTTATTAATAAATAAAATAAAAGTGCGGCCAAGTAAGCGCACTGGGTCGTTGGGGATTAGCCGCTTGAGATTGTTCTTATTAATAAATAAAATAAAAGTGCTGCCAAGTAAGCGCTTTGGGTCGTTTGGGATTAGCCGCTTGAGATTTTCCTTACCAATAATTAAAAAAAGTGCGGCCAAGTAAGCGCACTGGGTCGTTGGGGATTAGCCACTTGAGATTGGTTTTATTAATAAATAGAATAAAAGTGCGGCAAAGTAAGCGCACTGGGTCGTTGGGGACTAGTCGCTTGAGATTGTTTTTATTAATAAATAAAATAAAAGTGCTGCCAAGTTAGCGCTTTGGGTCGTTGGAGATTAGCCGCTTGAGATTTTCCTTACCAATAATTAAAAAAAAGTGCGGCCAAGTAAGCGCACTTAGTCGTTGGGGATTAGCCGCTTGAGATTTTCCTTACCAATAAATAAAATAAAGTGCGGCCAAGTAAGCGCACTGGGTCGTTGGGGATTAGCCACTTGAGATTGGTTTTATTAATAAATAGAATAAAAGTGCGGCAAAGTAAGCGCACTGGGTCGTTGGGGACTAGTCGCTTGAGATTGTTTTTATTAATAAATAAAATAAAAGTGCTGCCAAGTTAGCGCTTTGGGTCGTTTGGGATTAGCCGCTTGAGATTTTCCTTACCAATAATTAAAAAAAGTGCGGCCAAGTAGGCGCACTGGGTCGTTGGGGATTAGCCACTTGAGATTGGTTTTATTAATAAATAGAATAAAAGTGCGGCAAAGTAAGCGCACTGGGTCGTTGGGGACTAGTCGCTTGAGATTGTTTTTATTAATAAATAAAATAAAAGTGCTGCCAAGTTAGCGCTTTGGGTCGTTGGGGATTTGCCGCTTGAGATTGTTTTGATTAATAAATAAAATAAAAGTGCGGCCAAGTAAGCGCACTGGGTCGTTGGGGATTTGCCGCTTGAGATTGTTCTGATTAATAAATAAAATAAAAGTGCGGCCAAGTAAGCGCACTGGGTCGTTGGGGATTAGCCGCTTTAGATTGTTTTTATTAATAAATAAAATAAAAGTGCCGCCAAGAAAGCGCACTGGGTCGTTGGATACTAGTCGTTTGAGATTGTTTTTATTAATAAATAAAATAAAAGTGCTGCCAAGTAAGCGCTATGGGTCGTTGGGGATTAGCCGCTTAAGATTTTCCTTACCAATAATTAAAAAAAGTGCGGCCAAATAAGCGCACTGGGTCGTTGGGGATAAGCCGCTTGAGGTTGTTTTTATTAATTAATAAAATAAAAGTGCGGCCAAGTAAGCGCTTTGGGTCGTTGAGAATTAGCCGCTTGAGATTGTTCTTATTAATCAATAAAATAAAAATGTGGCGAAGAAAGCGCACTGGGTCGTTGGGGATTAGCCGCTTAAGATTTTTCTGATTAATAAATAAAATAAAAGTGCGGCCAAGTAAGCGCTTTGGGTCGTTGGGGATTAGCTGCTTGAGATTGTTGTTATTAATAAATAAAATAAAAGTGCGGCCAAGTAAGCGCACTGGGTCGTTGGGGATTAGCCGCTTGAGATTGTTTTTATTAATAATTAAAATGAAAGTGCGGCCAAGTAAGCGCACTGGATCGTTGGGAAGTAGCCGCTTGAGATTGTTCTTATTAATAAATAAAATAAAAGTGCGGCCAAGTAAGCGCTTTGGGTCGTTGGGGATTAGCCGCTTGAGATTGTACTTATTATTAAAAAAAAATTAAAGTGCGGCCAAGTAAGCGCTTTGGGTCGTTGGGGATTAGCTGCTTGAGATTGTTCTTATTAATAAAAAAAGTAAAAGTGCAGCCAAGTAAGCGCTTTAGGTTGTTGGGGATTAGCCGCTCAAGATTGTTTTTATTAATAAATAAAATAAAAGTGCGGCCAAGTAAGCGCACTGGGTCGTTGGGGATTAGCCGCTTGAGATTGTTCTTATTAATAAATAAAATAAAAGTGCTGCCAAGTAAGCGCTTTGGGTCGTTTGGGATTAGCCGCTTGAGATTTTCCTTACCAATAATTAAAAAAAGTGCGGCCAAGTAAGCGCACTGGGTCGTTGGGGATTAGCCACTTGAGATTGGTTTTATTAATAAATAGAATAAAAGTGCGGCAAAGTAAGCGCACTGGGTCGTTGGGGACTAGTCGCTTGAGATTGTTTTTATTAATAAATAAAATAAAAGTGCTGCCAAGTTAGCGCTTTGGGTCGTTGGGGATTTGCCGCTTGAGATTGTTCTGATTAATAAATAAAATAAAAGTGCGGCCAAGTAAGCGCACTGGGTCGTTGGGGATTTGCCGCTTGAGATTGTTCTGATTAATAAATAAAATAAAAGTGCGGCCAAGTAAGCGCACTGGGTCGTTGGGGATTAGCCGCTTTAGATTGTTTTTATTAATAAATAAAATAAAAGTGCCGCCAAGAAAGCGCACTGGGTCGTTGGATACTAGTCGTTTGAGATTGTTTTTATTAATAAATAAAATAAAAGTGCTGCCAAGTAAGCGCTATGGGTCGTTGGGGATTAGCCGCTTAAGATTTTCCTTACCAATAATTAAAAAAAGTGCGGCCAAATAAGCGCACTGGGTCGTTGGGGATAAGCCGCTTGAGGTTGTTTTTATTAATTAATAAAATAAAAGTGCGGCCAAGTAAGCGCTTTGGGTCGTTGAGAATTAGCCGCTTGAGATTGTTCTTATTAATCAATAAAATAAAAATGTGGCGAAGAAAGCGCACTGGGTCGTTGGGGATTAGCCGCTTAAGATTTTTCTGATTAATAAATAAAATAAAAGTGCGGCCAAGTAAGCGCTTTGGGTCGTTGGGGATTAGCTGCTTGAGATTGTTGTTATTAATAAATAAATAAAAAGTGCGGCCAAGTAAGCGCACTGGGTCGTTGGGGATTAGCCGCTTGAGATTGTTTTTATTAATAATTAAAATGAAAGTGCGGCCAAGTAAGCGCACTGGATCGTTGGGAAGTAGCCGCTTGAGATTGTTCTTATTAATAAATAAAATAAAAGTGCGGCCAAGTAAGCGCTTTGGGTCGTTGGGGATTAGCCGCTTGAGATTGTACTTATTATTAAAAAAAAATTAAAGTGCGGCCAAGTAAGCGCTTTGGGTCGTTGGGGATTAGCTGCTTGAGATTGTTCTTATTAATAAAAAAAGTAAAAGTGCAGCCAAGTAAGCGCTTTAGGTTGTTGGGGATTAGCCGCTCAAGATTGTTTTTATTAATAAATAAAATAAAAGTGCGGCCAAGTAAGCGCACTGGGTCGTTGGGGATTAGCCGCTTGAGATTGTTCTTATTAATAAATAAAATAAAAGTGCTGCCAAGTAAGCGCTTTGGGTCGTTTGGGATTAGCCGCTTGAGATTTTCCTTACCAATAATTAAAAAAAGTGCGGCCAAGTAAGCGCACTGGGTCGTTGGGGATTAGCCACTTGAGATTGGTTTTATTAATAAATAGAATAAAAGTGCGGCAAAGTAAGCGCACTGGGTCGTTGGGGACTAGTCGCTTGAGATTGTTTTTATTAATAAATAAAATAAAAGTGCTGCC
The DNA here is from genome assembly GCF_036245765.1 of Copidosoma floridanum. NCBI lineage: Eukaryota > Metazoa > Arthropoda > Insecta > Hymenoptera > Encyrtidae > Copidosoma > Copidosoma floridanum. The sequence continues at coordinate 7,617,914 of NW_028321893.1, forward strand.
AAGTTAGCGCTTTGGGTCGTTGGAGATTAGCCGCTTGAGATTTTCCTTACCAATAATTAAAAAAAAGTGCGGCCAAGTAAGCGCACTTAGTCGTTGGGGATTAGCCGCTTGAGATTTTCCTTACCAATAAATAAAATAAAGTGCGGCCAAGTAAGCGCACTGGGTCGTTGGGGATTAGCCACTTGAGATTGGTTTTATTAATAAATAGAATAAAAGTGCGGCAAAGTAAGCGCACTGGGTCGTTGGGGACTAGTCGCTTGAGATTGTTTTTATTAATAAATAAAATAAAAGTGCTGCCAAGTTAGCGCTTTGGGTCGTTTGGGATTAGCCGCTTGAGATTTTCCTTACCAATAATTAAAAAAAGTGCGGCCAAGTAAGCGCACTGGGTCGTTGGGGATTAGCCACTTGAGATTGGTTTTATTAATAAATAGAATAAAAGTGCGGCAAAGTAAGCGCACTGGGTCGTTGGGGACTAGTCGCTTGAGATTGTTTTTATTAATAAATAAAATAAAAGTGCTGCCAAGTTAGCGCTTTGGGTCGTTGGGGATTTGCCGCTTGAGATTGTTCTGATTAATAAATAAAATAAAAGTGCGGCCAAGTAAGCGCACTGGGTCGTTGGGGATTTGCCGCTTGAGATTGTTCTGATTAATAAATAAAATAAAAGTGCGGCCAAGTAAGCGCACTGGGTCGTTGGGGATTAGCCGCTTTAGATTGTTTTTATTAATAAATAAAATAAAAGTGCCGCCAAGTAAGCGCTTTGGGTCGTTGGGGATTAGCCGCTTGAGATTGTTCTTATTAATAAAAAAAATATAAGTGCAGCCAAGTAAGCGCTTTGGGTTGTTGGGGATTAGCCGCTTAAGATTGTTTTTATTAATAAATAAAATAAAAGTGCGGCCAAGTAAGCGCACTGGGTCGTTGGGGATTAGCCGCTTAAGATTGTTTTTATTAATAAATAAAATAAAAGTGCGGCCAAGTAAGCGCACTGGGTCGTTGGGGATTAGCCGCTTGAGATTGTTGTTATTAATAAATAAAATCAAAATGCGGCCAAGTAAGCGCACTGGGTCGTTGGGAATTAGCCGCTTGAGATTGTTCTTATTAATAGATAAAATAAAAGTGCGGCCAAGTAAGCGCGCTGGGTCGTTGGGGATTAGCCGCTTGAGATTGTTCTTATTAATAAATAAAATAAAAGTGCGGCCAAATAAGCGCACTGGGTCGTTGGGGATAAGCCGCTTGAGATTGTTCCGATTAATAAATAAAATAAAAGTGCGGCCAAGTAAGCGCACTGGGTCGTTGGGGATTAGCCACTTGAGATTGTTTTTACTAATAAATAAAATAAAAGTGCGGCCAAGTAAGCGCACTGGGTTGTTGGGGATTAGCCGCTTAAGATTGTTTTTATTAATAAATAAAATAAAAGTGCGGCCAAGTAAGCGCACTGGGTCGTTGGGGATTAGCCGCTTGAGATTGTTGTTATTAATAAATAAAATCAAAATGCGGCCAAGTAAGCGCACTGGGTCGTTGGGAATTAGCCGCTTGAGATTGTTCTTATTAATAGATAAAATAAAAGTGCGGCCAAGTGAGCGCGCTGGGTCGTTAGGGATTAGCCGCTTGAGATTGTTCTTATTAATAAATAAAATAAAAGTGCGGCCAAATAAGCGCACTAGGTCGTTGGGGATAAGCCGCTTGAGATTGTTCTTATTAATAGATAAAATAAAAGTGCGGCCAATTAAGCGCACTGGGTCGTTGGGGATTAGCCGCTTTAGATTGTTTTTATTAATAAATAAAATAAAAGTGCAGCCAAGTAAGCGCACTGGGTCGTTGAAGATTAGCCGCTTGAGATTGTTCTTATTAATAAATAAAATAAAAGTGCGGCCAAATAAGCGCACTGGGTCGTTGGGGATAAGCCGCTTGAGATTGTTCCGATTAATAAATAAAATAAAAGTGCGGCCAAGTAAGCGCACTGGGTCGTTGGAAATTAGCCGCTTGAGATTGTTCTTATTAATAGATAAAATAAAAGTGCGGCAAATTAAGCGCACTGGGTCGTTGGGGATTAGCCACTTGAGATTGTTTTTACTAATAAATGAAATAAAAGTGCGGCCAAGTAAGCGCACTGGGTTGTTGGGGATTAGCCGCTTAAGATTGTTTTTATTAATAAATAAAATAAAAGTGCGGCCAAGTAAGCGCACTGGGTCGTTGGGGATTAGCCGCTTGAGATTGTTGTTATTAATAAATAAAATCAAAATGCGGCCAAGTAAGCGCACTGGGTCGTTGGGAATTAGCCGCTTGAGATTGTTCTTATTAATAGATAAAATAAAAGTGCGGCCAAGTAAGCGCGCTGGGTCGTTGGGGATTAGCCGCTTGAGATTGTTCTTATTAATAAATAAAATAAAAGTGCGGCCAAATAAGCGCACTGGGTCGTTGGGGATAAGCCGCTTGAGATTGTTCTGATTAATGAATAAAATAAAAGTGCGGCCAAGTAAGCGCACTGGGTCGTTGGAAATTAGCCGCTTGAGATTGTTCTTATTAATAGATAAAATAAAAGTGCGGCCAATTAAGCGCACTGGGTCGTTAAGGATTAGCCACTTGAGATTGTTTTTACTAATAAATAAAATAAAAGTGCGGCCAAGTAAGCGCACTGGGTCGTTGGGGACTAGCCGCTTAAAAGTGTTCTTATTAATAAATAAAATAAAACTGCGGCCAAGTAAGTGCTTTGGGTCGTTGGGGATTAGCCGCTTGAGATTTTTCTTACCAATAAATAAAAAAAAAAGCGGCCAAGTAAGCGCAATGGGTCGTTGGAGATTAGCCACTTGAGATTGTTTTTATTAATAAATAAAATAAAAGTGCGGCCAAGTAAGCGCACTGGGTCGTTGGATACTAGTCGCTTGAGATTGTTTTTATTAATAAATAAAATAAAAGTGCTGCCAAGTAAGCGCTATGGGTCGTTGGGGATTAGCCGCTTGAGATTTTCCTTACCAATAATTAAAAAAAGTGCGGCCAAATAAGCGCACTGGGTCGTTGGGGATAAGCCGCTTGAGATTGTTCTTATTAATTAATAAAATAAAAGTGCGGCCAAGTAAGCGCTTTGGGTCGTTGAGAATTAGCCGCTTGAGATTGTTCTTATTAATAAATAAAATAAAAATGTGGCGAAGAAAGTGCACTGGGTCGTTAGGGATTAGCCGCTTAAGATTTTTCTGATTAATAAATAAAATAAAAGTGCGGCCAAGTAAGCGCTTTGGGTCGTTGGGGATTAGCTGCTTGAGATTGTTGTTATTAATAAAAAAAAAAAAAGTGCAGCCAAGTAAGCGCTTCGGGTCGTTGGGGATTAGCCGCTTAAAATTGTTTTTATTAATAAATCAAATAAAAGTGCGGTGAAGTAAGCGCACTGGGTCGTTGGGGATTAGCCGCTTGAGATTGTTCCGATTAATAAATAAAATAAAAGTGCGGCCAAGTAAGCGCACTGGGTCGTTGGAAATTAGCCGCTTGAGATTGTTCTTATTAATAGATAAAATGAAAGTGCGGCCAATTAAGCGCACTGGGTCGTTGGGGATTAGCCACTTGAGATTGTTTTTACTAATAAATAAAATAAAAGTGCGGCCAAGTAAGCGCACTGGGTTGTTGGGGATTAGCCGCTTAAGATTGTTTTTATTAATAAATAAAATAAAAGTGCGGCCAAGTAAGCGCACTGGGTCGTTGGGGATTAGCCGCTTGAGATTGTTCTTATTAATAAAAAAAGTAAAAGTGCAGCCAAGTAAGCGCTTTAGGTTGTTGGGGATTAGCCGCTCAAGATTGTTTTTATTAATAAAGAAAATAAAAGTGCGGCCAAGTAAGCGCACTGGGTCGTTGGGGATTAGCCGCTTGAGATTGTTCTTATTAATAAATAAAATAAAAGTGCTGCCAAGTAAGCGCTTTGGGTCGTTTGGGATTAGCCGCTTGAGATTTTCCTTACCAATAATTAAAAAAAGTGCGGCCAAGTAAGCGCACTGGGTCGTTGGGGATTAGCCACTTGAGATTGGTTTTATTAATAAATAGAATAAAAGTGCGGCAAAGTAAGCGCACTAGGTCGTTGGGGACTAGTCGCTAGAGATTGTTTTTATTAATAAATAAAATAAAAGTGCTGCCAAGTAAGCGCTTTGGGTCGTTGGGGATTAGCCGCTTGAGATTTTCCTTACCAATAATTAAAAAAAAGTGCGGCCAAGTAAGCGCACTTAGTCGTTGGGGATTAGCCGCTTGAGATTTTCCTTACCAATAAATAAAATAAAGTGCGGCCAAGTAAGCGCACTGGGTCGTTGGGGATTAGCCGCTTGAGATTGTTCTTATTAATAAATAAAATAAAAGTGCGGCCAAATAAGCGCACTGGGTCGTTGGGGATAAGCCGCTTGAGATTGTTCCGATTAATAAATAAAATAAAAGTGCGGCCAAGTAAGCGCACTGGGTCGTTGGAAATTAGCCGCTTGAGATTGTTCTTATTAATAGATAAAATAAAAGTGCGGCAAATTAAGCGCACTGGGTCGTTGGGGATTAGCCACTTGAGATTGTTTTTACTAATAAATGAAATAAAAGTGCGGCCAAGTAAGCGCACTGGGTTGTTGGGGATTAGCCGCTTAAGATTGTTTTTATTAATAAATAAAATAAAAGTGCGGCCAAGTAAGCGCACTGGGTCGTTGGGGATTAGCCGCTTGAGATTGTTGTTATTAATAAATAAAATCAAAATGCGGCCAAGTAAGCGCACTGGGTCGTTGGGAATTAGCCGCTTGAGATTGTTCTTATTAATAGATAAAATAAAAGTGCGGCCAAGTAAGCGCGCTGGGTCGTTGGGGATTAGCCGCTTGAGATTGTTCTTATTAATAAATAAAATAAAAGTGCGGCCAAATAAGCGCACTGGGTCGTTGGGGATAAGCCGCTTGAGATTGTTCTGATTAATGAATAAAATAAAAGTGCGGCCAAGTAAGCGCACTGGGTCGTTGGAAATTAGCCGCTTGAGATTGTTCTTATTAATAGATAAAATAAAAGTGCGGCCAATTAAGCGCACTGGGTCGTTAAGGATTAGCCACTTGAGATTGTTTTTACTAATAAATAAAATAAAAGTGCGGCCAAGTAAGCGCACTGGGTCGTTGGGGACTAGCCGCTTAAAAGTGTTCTTATTAATAAATAAAATAAAACTGCGGCCAAGTAAGTGCTTTGGGTCGTTGGGGATTAGCCGCTTGAGATTTTTCTTACCAATAAATAAAAAAAAAAGCGGCCAAGTAAGCGCAATGGGTCGTTGGAGATTAGCCACTTGAGATTGTTTTTATTAATAAATAAAATAAAAGTGCGGCCAAGTAAGCGCACTGGGTCGTTGGATACTAGTCGCTTGAGATTGTTTTTATTAATAAATAAAATAAAAGTGCTACCAAGTAAGCGCTATGGGTCGTTGGGGATTAGCCGCTTGAGATTTTCCTTACCAATAATTAAAAAAAGTGCGGCCAAATAAGCGCACTGGGTCGTTGGGGATAAGCCGCTTGAGATTGTTCTTATTAATTAATAAAATAAAAGTGCGGCCAAGTAAGCGCTTTGGGTCGTTGAGAATTAGCCGCTTGAGATTGTTCTTATTAATAAATAAAATAAAAATGTGGCGAAGAAAGTGCACTGGGTCGTTAGGGATTAGCCGCTTAAGATTTTTCTGATTAATAAATAAAATAAAAGTGCGGCCAAGTAAGCGCTTTGGGTCGTTGGGGATTAGCTGCTTGAGATTGTTGTTATTAATAAAAAAAAAAAAAGTGCAGCCAAGTAAGCGCTTCGGGTCGTTGGGGATTAGCCGCTTAAAATTGTTTTTATTAATAAATCAAATAAAAGTGCGGCGAAGTAAGCGCACTGGGTCGTTGGGGATTAGCCGCTTGAGATTGTTCCGATTAATAAATAAAATAAAAGTGCGGCCAAGTAAGCGCACTGGGTCGTTGGAAATTAGCCGCTTGAGATTGTTCTTATTAATAGATAAAATGAAAGTGCGGCCAATTAAGCGCACTGGGTCGTTGGGGATTAGCCACTTGAGATTGTTTTTACTAATAAATAAAATAAAAGTGCGGCCAAGTAAGCGCACTGGGTTGTTGGGGATTAGCCGCTTAAGATTGTTTTTATTAATAAATAAAATAAAAGTGCGGCCAAGTAAGCGCACTGGGTCGTTGGGGATTAGCCGCTTGAGATTGTTCTTATTAATAAAAAAAGTAAAAGTGCAGCCAAGTAAGCGCTTTAGGTTGTTGGGGATTAGCCGCTCAAGATTGTTTTTATTAATAAAGAAAATAAAAGTGCGGCCAAGTAAGCGCACTGGGTCGTTGGGGATTAGCCGCTTGAGATTGTTCTTATTAATAAATAAAATAAAAGTGCTGCCAAGTAAGCGCTTTGGGTCGTTTGGGATTAGCCGCTTGAGATTTTCCTTACCAATAATTAAAAAAAGTGCGGCCAAGTAAGCGCACTGGGTCGTTGGGGATTAGCCACTTGAGATTGGTTTTATTAATAAATAGAATAAAAGTGCGGCAAAGTAAGCGCACTAGGTCGTTGGGGACTAGTCGCTAGAGATTGTTTTTATTAATAAATAAAATAAAAGTGCTGCCAAGTAAGCGCTTTGGGTCGTTGGGGATTAGCCGCTTGAGATTTTCCTTACCAATAATTAAAAAAAAGTGCGGCCAAGTAAGCGCACTTAGTCGTTGGGGATTAGCCGCTTGAGATTTTCCTTACCAATAAATAAAATAAAGTGCGGCCAAGTAAGCGCACTGGGTCGTTGGAGAGTAGCCGCTTGAGATTGTTCTCATTAATAAATAAAATAAAAGTGCGGCCAAGTAAGCGCTTTGGGTCGTTGAGAATTAGCCGCTTGAGATTGTTCTTATTAATAAATAAAATAAAAATGTGGCGAAGAAAGTGCACTGGGTCGTTAGGGATTAGCCGCTTAAGATTTTTCTGATTAATAAATAAAATAAAAGTGCGGCCAAGTAAGCGCTTTGGGTCGTTGGGGATTAGCTGCTTGAGATTGTTGTTATTAATAAAAAAAAAAAAAGTGCAGCCAAGTAAGCGCTTCGGGTCGTTGGGGATTAGCCGCTTAAAATTGTTTTTATTAATAAATCAAATAAAAGTGCGGCGAAGTAAGCGCACTGGGTCGTTGGAGATTAGCCGCTTGAGATTGTTCCGATTAATAAATAAAATAAAAGTGCGGCCAAGTAAGCGCACTGGGTCGTTGGAAATTAGCCGCTTGAGATTGTTCTTATTAATAGATAAAATAAAAGTGCGGCCAATTAAGCGCACTGGGTCGTTAGGGATTAGCCACTTGAGATTGTTTTTACTAATAAATAAAATAAAAGTGCGGCCAAGTAAGCGCACTGGGTTGTTGGGGATTAGCCGCTTAATATTGTTTTTATTAATAAATAAAATAAAAGTGCGGCCAAGTAAGCGCACTGGGTCGTTGGGGATTAGCCGCTTGAGATTGTTCTTATTAATAAAAAAAGTAAAAGTGCAGCCAAGTAAGCGCTTTAGGTTGTTGGGGATTAGCCGCTCAAGATTGTTTTTATTAATAAAGAAAATAAAAGTGCGGCCAAGTAAGCGCACTGGGTCGTTGGGGATTAGCCGCTTGAGATTGTTCTTATTAATAAATAAAATAAAAGTGCTGCCAAGTAAGCGCTTTGGGTCGTTTGGGATTAGCCGCTTGAGATTTTCCTTACCAATAATTAAAAAAAGTGCGGCCAAGTAAGCGCACTGGGTCGTTGGGGATTAGCCACTTGAGATTGGTTTTATTAATAAATAGAATAAAAGTGCGGCAAAGTAAGCGCACTAGGTCGTTGGGGACTAGTCGCTAGAGATTGTTTTTATTAATAAATAAAATAAAAGTGCTGCCAAGTAAGCGCTTTGGGTCGTTGGGGATTAGCCGCTTGAGATTTTCCTTACCAATAATTAAAAAAAAGTGCGGCCAAGTAAGCGCACTTAGTCGTTGGGAATTAGCCGCTTGAGATTTTCCTTACCAATAAATAAAATAAAGTGCGGCCAAGTAAGCGCACTGGGTCGTTGGAGAGTAGCCGCTTGAGATTGTTCTCATTAATAAATAAAATAAAAGTGCGGCCAAGTAAGCGCTTTGGGTCGTTGAGAATTAGCCGCTTGAGATTGTTCTTATTAATAAATAAAATAAAAATGTGGCGAAGAAAGTGCACTGGGTCGTTAGGGATTAGCCGCTTAAGATTTTTCTGATTAATAAATAAAATAAAAGTGAAGCCAAGTAAGCGCTTTGGGTCGTTGGGGATTAGCTGCTTGAGATTGTTGTTATTAATAAAAAAAAAAAAAGTGCAGCCAAGTAAGCGCTTCGGGTCGTTGGGGATTAGCCGCTTAAAATTGTTTTTATTAATAAATCAAATAAAAGTGCGGCGAAGTAAGCGCACTGGGTCGTTGGGGATTAGCCGCTTGAGATTGTTCCGATTAATAAATAAAATAAAAGTGCGGCCAAGTAAGCGCACTGGGTCGTTGGAAATTAGCCGCTTGAGATTGTTCTTATTAATAGATAAAATAAAAGTGCGGCCAATTAAGCGCACTGGGTCGTTGGGGATTAGCCACTTGAGATTGTTTTTACTAATAAATAAAATAAAAGTGCGGCCAAGTAAGCGCACTGGGTTGTTGGGGATTAGCCGCTTAAGATTGTTTTTATTAATAAATAAAATAAAAGTGCGGCCAAGTAAGCGCACTGGGTCGTTGGGGATTAGCCGCTTGAGATTGTTCTTATTAATAAAAAAAGTAAAAGTGCAGCCAAGTAAGCGCTTTAGGTTGTTGGGGATTAGCCGCTCAAGATTGTTTTTATTAATAAAGAAAATAAAAGTGCGGCCAAGTAAGCGCACTGGGTCGTTGGGGATTAGCCGCTTGAGATTGTTCTTATTAATAAATAAAATAAAAGTGCTGCCAAGTAAGCGCTTTGGGTCGTTTGGGATTAGCCGCTTGAGATTTTCCTTACCAATAATTAAAAAAAGTGCGGCCAAGTAAGCGCACTGGGTCGTTGGGGATTAGCCACTTGAGATTGGTTTTATTAATAAATAGAATAAAAGTGCGGCAAAGTAAGCGCACTAGGTCGTTGGGGACTAGTCGCTAGAGATTGTTTTTATTAATAAATAAAATAAAAGTGCTGCCAAGTAAGCGCTTTGGGTCGTTGGGGATAAGCCGCTTGAGATTTTCCTTACCAATAATTAAAAAAAAGTGCGGCCAAGTAAGCGCACTTAGTCGTTAGGGATTAGCCGCTTGAGATTTTCCTTACCAATAAATAAAATAAAGTGCGGCCAAGTAAGCGCACTGGGTCGTTGGAGAGTAGCCGCTTGAGATTGTTCTCATTAATAAATAAAATAAAAGTGCGGCCAAGTAAGCGCACTGGGTCGTTGGGGATTAGCCACTTGAGATTGTTTTTATTAATAAATAAAATAAAAGTGCGGCCTAGTAAGCGCACTGGGTCGTTGGGGATTAGCCGCTTAAGATTGTTCTGATTAATAAATAAAATAAAAGTGCTGCCAAGTAAGCGCTTCGGGTCGTTGGGGATTAGCCACTTGAGATTTTTTTTATTAATAAATAAAATAATAGTTCGGCCAAGTAAGCGCACTGGGTCGTTGGGGACTAGTCGCTTGAGATTGTTTTTATTAATAAATAAAATAAAAGTGCGGCCAAGTAAGCGCACTGGGTCGTTGGGGATTAGCCGCTTAAGATTGTTTTTATTAATAAATAAAATAAAAGTGCGGCCAAGTAAGCGCACTGGGTCGTTGGGGATTAGCCGCTTGAGATTGTTCTTATTAATAAATAAAATAAAAGTGCGGCCAAGTAAGCGCACTGGGTCGTTGGGGATTAGCCGCTTGAGATTGTTTTTATTAACAAATAAAATGAAAGTTCGGCCAAGTAAGCGCACTGGATCGTTGGGAAGTAGCCGCTTGAGATTGTTCTTATTAATAAATAAAATAAAAGTGCGGCCAAGTCAGCACTTTGGGTCGTTTGGGATTAGCCGCTTGAGATTGTACTTATTATTAAAAAAAATTAAAGTGCGGCCAAGTAAGCGCTTTGGGTCGTTGGGGATTAGCTGCTTGAGATTGTTCTTATTAATAAAAAAAATAAATGTGCAGCCAAGTAAGCGCTTTGGGTTGTTGGGGATTAGCCGCTGAAGATTGTTTTTATTAATAAATAAAATAAAAATGCGGCCAAGTAAGCGCACTGGGTCGTTGGGGATTAGCCACTTGAGATTGTTTTTATTAATAAATAAAATAAAAGTGCGGCCAAGTAAGCGCACTGGGTCGTTGGGGACTAGCTGCTTGAGAGTGTTCTTATTAATAAATAAAATAAAAGTGCGGCCAAGTAAGCGCTTTGGGTCGTTGGGGATAAGCCACTTGAGATTGTTTTTATTAATAAATAAAATAAAAGTGCGGCCAAGTAAGCGCACTGGGTCGTTGGGGACTAGTCGCTTGAGATTGTTTTTATTAATAAATAAAATAAAAGTGCGGCCAAGTAAGCGCACTGGGTCGTGTGGGATTAGCCGCTTTAGATTGTTCTTATTAATAAATAAAATAAAAGTGCGGCCAAGTAAGCGCACTAGGTCGTTGGGAATTAGCCGCTTGAGATTGTTTTTATTAATAAATAAAATAAAAGTGCGGCCAAGTAAGCGCTTTGGGTCGTTGGGGATTAGCCGCTTAAGATTGTACTTATTATTAAAAAAAAATAAAGTGCGGCCAAGTAAGCGCTTTGGGTCGTTGGGGATTAGGCGCTTGAGATTGTTCTTATTAATGAAAAAAATTAAAGTGCAGCCAAGTAAGCGCTTTGGGTTGTTGGGGATTAGCCGCTTAAGATTGTTTTTATTAATAAATAAAATAAAAGTGCGGCCAAGTGAGCGCACTGGGTCGTTTGGGATTACCCGCTTGAGATTGTTCTTATTAATAAATAAAATAAAAGTGCGGCCAAATAAGCGCACTGGGTCGTTGAAAATTAGCCGCTTAAGATTGTTCTTATTAATAAATAAAATAAAAGTGCGGCCAAGTAAGCGCACTGGGTCGTTGGGGATTAGCCGCTTGAGATTGTTCTTATTAATAAATAATATAAAAGTGCAGCCAAATAAGCGCACTGGGTCGTTGGGGATTAGCCGCTTAAGATTGTTCTGATTAATAAATAAAATAAAAGTGCGGCCAAGTAAGCGCACTGGGTCGTTGGGGATTAGCAGCTTGAGATTGTTCTTATTAATAGATAAAATATAAGTGCCGCCAAGTAAGCGCACTGGGTCGTTGGGGATTAGCCACTTGAGATTGTTTTTACTAATAAATAAAATAAAAGTGCGGCCAAGTAAGCGCACTGGGTCGTTGGGGACTAGCCGCTTGAGAGTGTTCTTATTAATAAATAAAATAAAAGTGCGGCCAAGTAAGCGCTTTGGGTCGTTGGGGATTAGCCGCTTGAGATTTTTCTTACCAATAAATAAAAAAAAAGCGGCCAAGTAAGCGCACTGGGTCGTTGGGGATTAGCTGCTTGAGATTTCCCTTACCAATAAATAAAAAATAGTGCGGCCAAGTAAGCGCACTGGGTCGTTAGGGATTAGCCACTTGAGATTGTTTTTAATAATAAATAAAATAAAAGTGCGGCCAAGTAAGCGCTTTGGGTCGTTGGGGATTAGCCGCTTGAGATTGTTCTTATTAATAAAAAAAATAAAAGTGCAGCCAAGTAAGCGCTTTGGGTCGTTGGGGATTAGCCGCTTAAGATTGTTTTTATTAATAAATAAAATAAAAGTGCGGCCAAGTAAGCGCACTGGATCGTTGGGGATTAGCCGCTTTAGATTGTTTTTATTAATAAATAAAATAAAAGTGCAGCCAAGTAAGCGCACTGGGTCGTTGAAGATTAGCCGCTTGAGATTGTTTTTATTAATAAATAAAATAAAAGTGCGGCCAAGTAAGCGCTTTGGGTCGTTGGGGATTAGCCGCTTGAGATTGTTTTTATTAATAAAAAAAAAAAAAGTGCAGCCAAGTAAGCGCTTTGGGTTGTTGGGGATTAGCCGCTCAAGATTGTTTTTATTAATAAATAAAATAAAAGTGCGCCCAAGTAAGCGCACTGGGTCGTTGGGGATTAGCCGCTTGAGATTGTTGTTATTAATAAATAAAATCAAAATGCGGCCAAGTAAGCGCACTGGGTCGTTGGGAATTAGCCGCTTGAGATTGTTCTTATTAATAGATAAAATAAGAGTGCGGCCAAGTAAGCGCGCTGGGTCGTTGGGGATTAGCCGCTTGAGATTGTTCCTATTAATAAATAAAATAAAAGTGCGGCCAAATAAGCGCACTGGGTCGTTGGGGATAAGCCGCTTGAGATTG